>NC_054380.1:54838860-54976707 GCF_017654675.1 Xenopus laevis
AGGAAACTTCATCAACATTCCAGGGGCAGAGGTGCCAGTAATCCTGCCACGAGCACACCTGCAAGGACAAAGCCCTTTGGCCAGTCTGTAACGTCAGACATGCAAATGTTTTTCTGTCCAAGGCAGCGCCACAACCCTTCTGGATCCACCCTCAAAGAACGCCTCGACCGGCAGGTAGCGGACTACCTGGCATTAACTGCAGATATCGACACTCTGAGGAGCGATGAACCCCTGGACTACTGGGTGCGCAGGCTTGATCTGTGGCCAGAGCTGTCACAATTTGCCATGAACCTCTTGTCTTGCCCAGCCTCAAGTGTGCTCTCAGAAAGGACCTTCAGTGCAGCAGGAGGGATTGTAACTGAGAAGAGAACTCGCCTAGGTCACAAAAGTGTCGATTACCTGACCTTTATTAAAATGAATGAGGGGTGGATCTCGGAGGGTTACTGCACGCCGGAAGACTTGTTCTGACTTCTATGCAGCTGTCCTTCTCTTCAAGCCTCATGACTCCACACACAGCTGTCCTTTAGCGTCCTCCTCCTCCCTCCGCCACCGTTACAAACTAGGGTGCAAACCCTACTGGTTTAATTTTTTCTGGCCTCTGTGCTTCAGTGGCTGCAACCAAAAAAACTGGGCAAACAATGTCTACAAGGTCAACGTATGGCAAAAAATGACTATTTTCAGCATTTATATGGCATATTTTTTCTGGCAACTGTGCTTCAGTGGCTGCATCCAAAAAAATGCATATTTTCTGCATTTATATGGCATAATTTTTCTGGCCTCTGTGCTTCAGTGGCTGCAACCAAAAAAATGCATATTTTCTGCATTTATATGGCATAATTTTTCTGGCCTCTGTGCTTCAGTGGCTGCAACCAAAAAAATTTATATTTTCAGCATTTATATGGCATAATTTTTCTGGCAACTGTGCTTCAGTGGCTGCGACCAAAAAAATGACTATTTTCAGCATTTATATGGCATATTTTTTCTGGCCTCTGTGCTTCAGTGGCTGCGGCCAAAAAAACTGGGCAAACAATGCCTACAAGGTCAACGACGTTGACCTTGTAGGCATTGTTTGCCCAGTTTTTTTGGCCGCAGCCACTGAAGCACAGAGGCCAGAAAAAATATGCCATATAAATGCTGAAAATAGTCATTTTTTGCCATACGTTGACTCAACGTATATGGCAAAAAATGACTATTTTCAGCATTTATATGGCATATTTTTTCTGGCAACTGTGCTTCAGTGGCTGCGACCAAAAAAATGCATATTTTCTGCATTTATATGGCATAATTTTTCTGGCCTCTGTGCTTCAGTGGCTGCAACCAAAAAAATTTATATTTTCAGCATTTATATGGCATAATTTTTCTGTCAACTGTGCTTCAGTGGCTGCGACCAAAAAAATGCATGTTTTCTGCATTTATATGGCATAATTTTTCTGGCCTCTGTGCTTCAGTGGCTGCAACCAAAAAAGTTTATATTTTCAGCATTTATATGGCATAATTTTTCTGTCAACTGTGCTTCAGTGGCTGCGACCAAAAAAATGCATATTTTCTGCATTTATATGGCATAATTTTTCTGGCCTCTGTGCTTCAGTGGCTGCAACCAAAAAAATTTATATTTTCAGCATTTATATGGCATAATTTTTCTGGCAACTGTGCTTCAGTGGCTGCGTCCAAAAAAACTGGGCAAACAATGTCTACAAGGTCAACGTATGGCGAAAAATGACTATTTTCAGCATTTATATGGCATATTTTTTCTGGCAACTGTGCTTCAGTGGCTGCATCCAAAAAAACTGGGCAAACAATGCCTACAAGGTCAACGTATGGCAGTTGTTTAAAGAGAACAGTAGATTACTAGCCAGCAAAGCTACCTAAGCTAAAATGTCCCTCAAATCCCTGCAGAATTCTGTCCCTCCAATACAGAGCAGTATCAAGCAGATTACTAGCCAGCAAACTTACTATCATCTGTCCCTGAAATCACTAACAGCTCTCCCCCTACACTATCTCTTCCAAGCACACACAGGCAGATTTTTCAGATACATTTTTGCCCTTGATCCCCCTCTGGCATGCCACTGTCCAGGTCGTTGCACCCTTTAAACAACTTTAAAATCATTTTTCTGGCCAGAAATGTCTTTTCTAGATGTTAAAGTTCGCCTTCCCATTGAAGTCTATGGGGTTCGCGAACCGTTCGCGAACCGCTCGCGTTTTTGCGCAAGTTCGCGAATATGTTCGCGAACTTTTTTTCCGACGTTCGCTACATCCCTACTTCTTAGGGGGAGAAAAGTCACGTTAAAAGGTATGCTCAGCTCGACGTCTAAGTCGGTTAATGCTTTTTTTTACCTACTACTTCTTAGGGGGAGAAAAGTCACTTTAAAAGGAATGCTCAGCTCGGCATCTTAGCCGGCTACCACTTTTTACCTACTACTTCTTAGAGGGAGAAAAGTCATGTTAAAAGGTATGCTCAGCTCCTGAGCCTGCTAATGCTTTTTACCTACTACTTCTTAGGGGGAGAAAAGTCATATTAAAATGTATGCTCAGCACGACGTCTATGTCGGCTAGTGCTTTTTTTTACCTACTACTTCTTAGGGGGAGAAAAGTCATATTAAAATGTATGCTCAGCTCGACGTCTAAGTCGGCTAGTGCTTTTTTTTACCAACTACTTCTTAGGGGGAGAAAAGTCACGTTAAAAGGTATGCTCAGCTCGACGTCTAAGTTGGCTAGTGCTTTTTTTTACCTACTACTTCTTAGGGGCAGAAAAGTCATATTAAAATGTATGCTCAGCTCAACGTCTAAGTCGGCTAGTGCTTTTTTTTACCTACTACTTCTTAGGGGGAGAAAAGTCACGTTAAAAGGTATGCTCAGCTCGACGTCTAAGTCGGCTAGTGCTTTTTTTTACCTACTACTTCTTAGGGGGAGAAAAGTCACGTTAAAAGGTATGCTCAACACAGCTTATTGATTGCACCTAAAGATAAGGGTGGTCTGGGTATGCCTGACCCCTACCTTTATTATATTGCAACTCACCTAACTCGGATCTTGGACTGGAACTCAGAGACAAAGAAAAAAGACTGGTGTGCCATTGAACAGGTGATGGTAGGCTTTCCCCTGGTAAATAATTTGTGGAGGGAAAAGGACAGTCTATCTAAAGAACTTCTTCAACATCCCTTGATAGGAGCAACCTTATTGGTATGGCATAAAAATAAGAAACAATTTGGTTTGTCAGACTTACCTTATATATTACAGCCTCTACTTTATAACCCTGAGTTCCAACCAAGCATGGAAAAAGGTGCGTTCACTAGATGGGGAAAATGGGGCCCAAGGTTGACGAAAATGAGTGATTTAATTAAAAACAGAAAAGTAATATCACTGGCTGAGATCCAGAAAAAGTGGGGACAACATCCCAGAGACAATTGGGGTTACAGCCAATTGCATAAATTTATCCAATCAATCGCACAATATAATTGGGACAGGCCTGAAACGAGTTGGGAACTCCTCTTATCCTCACATAAAGAACTAGATAAACCTCTCTCTGGACTATATAAATTATTATTGGATACGTCAGCTACATATCCGAGATCGCAACGCTTAGAATGGGAGAAAGAACTTAAAATAGATATTTCTGATGATTTATGGAGAGGTATTCTCAGAACAATAAACAAATCTGCAAAAGCGTCCAAAACAAGAGAATCAGTATACAAACTGATCATGAGATGGCATCGCACACCCAGCAAACTTAAAAAATGGTATCCAAATCTTTCTGGGAATTGCTGGAGATGTAACTCTGCGGAAGGCACACATGTACATATTTGGTTGTCATGCCCACTGATGCAAAAATATTGGGAGAACGTACTAGCAATACTTAATAATGTCACTGGCTCAAAATTTAAAATGGAATGTCCAGAAACAATTCTGTTAAATATAAAATTTGACAAGAGTAAACCAATTACTGACCCACTTGCCTCTCATCTCCTCCATGCTGCAAAGTCGTTAATCCCGAAAAAATGGAAATCTCCTGAACCTCCAACTCTTAATGATTGGTTGGCCGCGGTGGAAGATGTGAGGCAAATGGAAGAGATCACATATATTATACACAATAAAAGTACCACTTATTGGAAGATATGGTCTCCTTGGTTAAATTTTCTTGAAAATACTAAAGTCCCCTCTCCTTGAAAGATCTTTGGTTCTGATCATAGATAATGACCAGCTTGAAATGGTGACCTATTTAATTATTATTGTACTCTGTTAATACTAAAAGTGATTGTGCAGATTGTTCTTCTGTGGATTGAGACTCGATAAAATGTGAGTAATAACTTGTTGTAAACTTGCTCATAAATGTTCTTGATCTTATGTGGATTTTGCAGATCCCTACCCTTCCCCTCTCTTCTTTCTGTACCCCTACCCCGAAAATTCAATAAACAAAGAATTGATAAAAGGTATGCTCAGCTCGACGTCTAAGTCGGCTAGTGCTTTTTTTTTACCTACTACTTCTTAGGGGGAGAAAAGTCACGTTAAAAGGTATGCTCAGCTCAACGTCTGAGAGTGCTAAAGCTTTTTACCTACTACTTCTTAGGAGGAGAAAAGTCACGTTAAAAAGGTATGCTCAGCTCGACGTCTAAGTCGGCTACCACTTTTTACCTACTACTTCTTAGAGGGAGAAAAGTCATGTTAAAAGGTATGCTTAGCTCCTGAGCCGGCTAATGCTTTTTACCTACTACTTCTTAGGGGGAGAAAAGTCATATTAAAATGTATGCTCAGCACGACGTCTAAGTCGGCTAGTGCTTTTTTTTACCTACTACTTCTTAGGGGGAGAAATGTCATGTTAAAAGGTATGCTCAGCTCGCTCAGCTCAGCATCTAAGCCGGCTACCACTTTTTACCTACTACTTTTTAGGGGGAGAAAAGTCATATTAAAAGGTATGATCAGCTCGACGTCTAAGTCGGCTAGTGTTTTTTTTACCTACTACTTCTTAGGGGGAGAATAGTCATATTAAAATGTATGCTCAGCTCAACGTCTAAGTCGGCTAGTGCTTTTTTTTACCTACTACTTCTTAGGGGGAGAAAAGTCACGTTAAAAGGTATGCTCAGCTCGACGTCTTAGTCGGCTAGTGCTTTTTTTTACCTACTACTTCTTTGGGGGAGAAAAGTCACGTTAATAGGTATGCTCAGCTCGACGTCTAAGTCGGCTAGTGCTTTTTTTTACCTACTACTTCTTAGGGGGAGAAAAGTCACATTAAAAGGTATGCTCAGCTCGACATCTGAGAGGGCTAAAGCTTTTTACCTACTACTTCTTCTACTACGTTAAAAGGTATGCTCAGCTCGGCATCTGAGCCGGCTACCACTTTTTACCTACTACTTCTTAGGGAGAGAAAAATCACGTTTAAAGGTATGCTCAGCTCGTTGTCTGAGATGGCTAACGCTTTTTAGCTACTACTACTTAGGGGGAGAAAAGTCACGTTAAAAGTTATGCTCAGCTCGGCGGCTGAGCCGGCTGGCGCTCTTTACCTACTACTTCTTAGGGAGAGAAAAGTCATGTTAAAAGGTATGCCCAGCTTGGCGTCTGAGTCGGCTAGCACTTTTTACCTACTACTTCTTAAGAGAGAAGACCCGCGGGTCGGGTCGACCCTCGGAGAAAATGTGCCAGTCACGTGTGGTTGCGGGTCGAGCTGTTCCTGCTCTACCAGCCCGCGACCTAGTACTGCTGGCTTCCGGCACCGGAATTTATAGACTTCCTCCTGCCCGCGGGCGGGCGCGGGTCTATAAATAAAGGGGAGCAGCGGGCCGGGTCGGATGGGAGAAGGGAGCGGGTGGGTTAGGGTCGAGAAATTCTCGACCCGCACATCACTAGTATGTACATGCAATAAGGCTATGCAACATAAAAAAGAGTGCACTGGCAATTTTTCTCTTTTTCTTTGTGTACAAATATTTGCTTTTTATCATTCATAGCAGCTGGTCAACTCCAGAATGTGGGTTAGACTGAGGGTGTTTTTAGCAGCTAGTCAATGCCACAGCAAGGGTTAGACCGAGCACTGGAAATTTTTTTCTGTGTTTTGTGTACAAATCGTAGCCAAATATTGCCTATAGCTGTCATTCAGCCTTTAAAACAGGAAATTATTTATAGATGTATGTTAATTGGCTGGGGCTAAAAAGCTCCTTGCTTTTTCACTATAGCCCCATGGTGATTGATTACTCAATTGCATTTTCTACTGGGGGACTTAATTTTAAATGCACTTCAAAATAAAATGCTAATAGATTGTGTAGGAAGGTAATTATTCACAGGTTTAGGTTTGTTTGCTGGGGCTTAAAAACTCCCTGTTTTCTAACTAGAACTCCTGAGCTAAGGGTAAGTGTGCAATGGTCTTACTACTCAGTCACATTGGTTGCTGGGGGACTTCATTTTAAATGCACTACAGGCTTAGAATGCTCACAAATGTAGTGTAGGACTCACGTACAATGAGGGGCCTTGGCGTGGCACGTGAGCTTACGTATTTTGCCAAAGTGTGGTTTTAACATCTCATTTTTTGTAATAATTATTTTTAAAGGTGAACCATACACTGGTTAGTTTTCTATTTTTCACTTTGTGTACAAATATTGGCTTTTTTGACAATTTCTTGACAAAACAAAAACACCAATAACACTACTGATGCAGTGGAACCGGTGAATGATGTCTATTTGCTCATAAAAAAAGTGGCACAACTCTGATAGTCTTCATTATTTATTTATAATTTTTTTGCCTTTTTCTTCTGAATCTTTCTTGCTTTGAAATAGGGTCGCTGACCTGCTACTTTTTATTACTAATCTTTCTATTCAGGCCCTATTCTACTAATATTCCAGTCTTTTATTCAAATCAGTGTATAGTTGCTAGGGTAGTTTGAACCCTAGCAACCAGGTTGCTGAATTTGCAAAATGGAGAGCTGCTGAGTAAAGAGCTAAAGAAATGAAAAATGAAAAAAATGAACACCAAATTGTCTCCGAACATCACGCTCTACGTCGTACGAAACGTTAACTCAAAGGTAAGGTGATCATCTATCCAATACGGTTGTATCCCCATATATAGTATAAGGCACTAAGATTGCCTAGGAGCAGTAACTCATGGCAACCAATAGGATGCTTGTATTTGAATTGGTGACTAGTAAATTCTATCTGCTTATTGGTTACTATGGGTTATTGCCCCTGGACAAACTTAGTGTCTTTTATTTCTAGTGATGGGCGAATTTGGGGCGTTTCGCTTAGTTGAAAAATTCACGAATTTCCCGCAAAATGGTGAAAAATTCACTAAAAGGTGCTGGCTTCTCGTTTTTGATGCTGACGTCCATGTTTTTTTTTGACGCCGGCGAATTTTCACGGCGGCTTAGCAAATTTATTCGCCGGTGGCGAATCGCGGGAATTCACCAACAATTTGCGCCCGGTGAATAAATTTGCCCATCACTATTTATTAATTGACCCAATTGATATGAAATGTATGTATATAAAATCTCTTCTCAATGATCATAATGGTCTTCCCTATATATACCATGGAACAGTGGCATATAAAAGTGACCCTTTTTACATTTTAATATTTCTATTCAGTTCAGTTGTAGGTCTCTTACCTGCACAGCCACACAATTCAGCTTCCTCACTCACACTAACACAACTCAAATCAGATGCTACAAGAGAGTTTGTATCTGGAGTGAGCATTAGGACATCATTGGTCACATGACCCACTACGAAGTCTGTTTTTACTCCCCCTGCATCCAACTCCTAACTAAGCCATGATGTCCTAACATGTATTTTAGATCATCACAAATATGAAAATATTGTAGGTCTCTTACCTGCACATCCACACTCTTCAGCTAACGCACTCAAACTGACGCAGCTCAAATCAGATGCTACACTACAAGAGAGTTTGTATCTGGAGTGAGCATTATGACATCACTGGTCACATGACCCACTACGAAGTCTGTTTTTACTCCCCCTGCATTCAACTCCTAACTAAACCATCTTTTTAAACAGTCCTTTTGGAGAAGTTGCAGTGTGGGGAACACCACATTTTCTTTTAGTACAATACCTAAGTGGTGTTAAAGGCCATGATGTCCTTACATGTATTTTAGATCATCACAAATATGAAAGTATTGTAGGTCTCTTACCTGCACATCCACACTCTTCAGCTTCCACACTCAAACTGACGCAGCTCTAAGATATCAGAGAGTGTTTATCTGGAGCAGTGCTGCCATCAGAGGGGTACAGGGGGGAGAGTTGTAGGGGGCCCCGAGGGTAAGGGGGACCGGGCCACGATGCACTTACTTAATTAGCCGGCCCCTCTGCTTTCTGAGAGCTGACAACTTCAGGAAGGCAGGGGGAGGGATCTTCTGTCCATTACTTTCCCTTATTGGTCACATAGTTTATGTCCCGGTTCAGCTGCTCAGGGATTGGATAGCTGAGGTTTGAACAACTCCAGCTCATCCAATCACCATGCAGCTTTACCAGGACTTGAAATTCTGTGACCAATAAGGGAAGAAGATGCAGCCACCTGTGCTCCCCATCTCCCTTCTGTAGTTGGCAGCTCACTTACAGCAGATGGGCTACGCTAATGAAGTAAGTGTTACATGGCAGGACCCCCCTAAAGGTAACCCTTTGTGGTCCCTGTTGTGTGGGGGTCCCTGGGCACCAATTTTTTTTTTAAAACTTCTTGGAGGCAAGTTTTTTTTACATGGACATTTAAGGGGGGCCCTGGCCACCAATTTTCTTATAACATGGGGGGCCTGGCCACCAATTTTCTTATAACGTGTGTGTGGGGGGGGGGGGTCTGGCCACCAATTTTTTTTTACCAGCTGGGTCCTAGCCACCAATATTTTTAATGGGGGCCCTGACCACAAATGTTTTTTAATTGGGGGCCCTGGCCACAAATGTTTTTTTTAATGGGGGGGCCCTGACAACAAATGTTTTTTTTAATGGGGGGTCCCTGACCACAAATGTTTTTTTTAATTTGGGGTCCTGACCACAAGTTTTTTTACGGGGGCCCTGACCACAAATGTTTTTTTTAATGGGGGGGCCCTGACCACAAGTTTTTTTTTTTATGGGGTCCCTGACCACAAATCTTTTTGTATTTTTTATAAATATGTGGGAACCCTAGCCACCAATGTTTTTTTTTGTTTTGTTTTTTTACTGTGTGGAGGGGGTGGATCTGTGGGGTAGGGAGGGCGGACCCAAGGGTCGAATTTCAAAGTAGAAAAAGCTTTGATATTCGACCATCGAATCGGAATACTTCGACTTCAAACATACTGGTCTAAGTATCCGAAAAATTACTTTGAATTTCGAATTTTTTTACTTAGAAAGTTCCCTCAAATACACTTTGACCATTGATAAATCTGCCCATATATATTACTATTTTTTCTGTCTTTCCCGAGCTCATAGCGCTGGTTTATCTACATAAGTTTAACTACTATCCATCTGAAGGAGAAGGGATTATCTGAACCAGCAAAGGGAGTGAACCACAGAAACCTCAGGCTTTCAGGTGACTGTCAAACAAGAGAGTGGGAACACGACACTTAAGAGGGTTATGTAATAAAAGGCACTAAATTTGCCCAAGAGCAGTAACCTATAGCAACTAATCAGTCGGTAGCATTTGATGGTCACCTCTTTAAAAGCCAACATTTTATTGGTTGCTATGGGTTACTGCTCCTGGGCAAACTTAGTGCCTTTTATTATATATGAGGGTTTGTGCCACTGCCCTAACAAAGTTTTCTATAACCTTACTTAAAATGATATCATGCTAATATTTGTTTTTTTTAAAAGAGCAATAAATGTTTTATATTAAACTATAACATCTTGCAAGTCATTTCTTGTCCTTCCATGTTTTCTTTCAGGCTCCTGATTTTTAGTTTTCTTTTTTTTAAATATAATTTATATATACAGTGGTGCTTGTAATTTTGTTTCATTTGTTTAACTAGCTTTCTTAACCTACTTTTAGAACTTGTTTAAAAATCAGATGATGTTTTAGGTCAAAAAAAATATAGAAAATGTTAGAGCTCATAAACTTTAAAGTACCTTTGTAGTTAACACCAGCTCAAATGGGTTTCACTCAAACATAACAATTAGTGATGGGCGAATTTGCGCCGTTTCGTTTCGCCAAAAAATTTGCGAAATGGCGAAAAATTCACGAAATGGCGCCGTTTTTTTTCGACGCCGGCGCCCATTTTTTTAAAAAAAAAACATTTTGCGGGCGTTTCGCAAATTTATTTGCGGGCGTTTCGCAAATTTATTCGCTGGCGGCGAGTCGCGCAAATTCGCCGCAAATCCGCACCTGGTGAATAAATTCGCCCATCACTAATAACAATCAGAATAACATTTTTATAAACAATTTGCCCTTGCTGCCATTTTGTTTCCATGCTCATATAAGGAGTCATTTAGTTACCACACTGCAGTTGTGAACCTCACATTCAGCTTCCCATTCACTAAAGGTACTTGTGTCAATAAGTGCACCTTGGACTCATGTATAGTTGCACTTTATAGGTGCTACTGCCTTCCTCCTGCACTTATTCATGGTGGAGAACCCTGGAGCAACCACCACATTTCGTACCAGGTGTTAGACAACAGCCTCCTGTCTAAATAGGTGCAGAGCAGATGCATCAAAAAGAATCAGGCACACGTCGCTCTCATGACAAATGTATCAAAGTACAAGCACAAATGCATACAGTCTGGTGCATTAGACATAATCACATCAGGTGCACCTCCCCGAGCAACCTCAATGGAACTGGGATTGTGGGAAATAATGCTGCATTGTGGGTAATAAACATGCTGAATGCTGATTGAATACAGAGGTGCCTTTGCGTGCTGCTTCTATGGTATGTAAATTACCACTATAAAGTGCACTTCAGGTAGTTTTAACACAAGTGTATACACAAGTATGTATTGTTTTTTTACATATTCCACATGATTTAAGGGTGGCGGCAGATGGGGAGATTTCCCCCGTTCTGCCTTCCCGTCAGCAAGAAACGAACCGCCGGCCGGATTGCATTGGATTTCCGAAGTCGCCCAAAGTTGCAGAGGCAACTGGGCTGCTGCAGTTTTTTTGCTGATAGGAGCACTGGTCAGGGTATCAGGTAATGAATGCAGTCACTGTGGGGTGCCTAACTTTTGGCACCCGCCAAAATAATAATTTTTCAGAACCCAAATATAAGTTGGATTTATTGAACTATTTGGATTTCGATGAAACAAATAAATTGCAAGGATGTAAATAGCTATACATTTATATAATTCGTCTTGTTCGTATTGTATGTAATGGTTACGCGAATTAATATCTAACTGTCAGACTTACTCAACCGGAAGGAACCACGGATGCTGAGGAAGACAACCCCTACAGCTCCCCCACCAGTGCACCCTCGACTGGATACAAGGAAGACTAGTGAAGGCGTAGTATGGGAGCCTGTGATTACTAGCAGGATGCGCCGGCCTGTGGTGGAGCGGGTCTTGTGGCTGTAAATACAGGAAGACGTGGCGTTAGGCGTTAGCTGTGCAAGTAATTGAGGGCAAGGAGGACGTCACAGGATACTGGCACGGCAGTCACCTTAGCGTCAGCTGCAGGCAGATGTTGAAGAATAATCAGCAGATATGACGGTTTGCACAGGTGATGCAATTAGCCGCTTCACTCCGCAACACTGGTGGATCAGGTGGCGTTTAGTTGATAGTAGTTGTTCACAGGATGCAGGTTCCCAAAGAAATAGCTGAGGCATAGGTCCCTGGTAATGTTGTGATGGCTGATTCAGTTAATGCCTTTAAGAATGGCTTGGATGATTTTTTGGACAGACATAATGTGAAAGGCTATTGTGATACTAAGCTCTACAGTTAGTATAGGTATGGGTATATAGAATTTAATTAAAAGTAGGGAGGGGTGTGTGTATGGATGCTGGGTTTTCATTTGGAGGGGTTGAACTTGATGGACTTTGTCTTTTTTCAACCCAATTTAACTATGTAACTATGTAATTATGTAGCCAGGGAAGGCAAAACTGGTCGGCAGCGGTAATCAAAAGTTCAAACAAGTAACAGTGGTCAAGGCAGGGAAGCGTAAGCCAAAAGCAAGCAGAGTTCGGCAACAGGTAGTCAATATTAAGCAGAGTACCAAAGGGTTAAACAGGAGTGTAGTCAAGTAATCAGTAGCAGGGTCAAAAACCAAAGTTCAGATATAACAGAGAATCACTTACTCAGTATAGCTAGGAAAAACAATGTCCGAGCACTGGAGTCACCTCTGCACTGAAAGAAATAAAGTTGCCTGCGTCCATACGCTGCGCCCAGCGAATCCCCTGCGTCGGCATCACGACGTGTGCATTGTTCACTGGAACACATTGCGCCGCCTGAGGATCGGTGAGTACCTGGCATTGCCCCCCCTTAGGAACGGCCTTTGGACGTGAACTTGAGAAGGCTTGTTTGGGTACTTCTGATGATAACTCTTTACGAGTTTGGTAGCATGAACATTAACAGCAGGTTCCCAAGAATTTTCTTCAGAGCCATACCCTTTCCACTTGAGAAGATATTGAATCTTCTTGTTCCTCACTCTGGAATCCAGAATTGATCTCACCTCATATTCCTCATGATCAGAGACAATGGTAGGATCGGGAACCAGAGACCTCCGACCCACAAACTGATTCGGGACCACTGGTTTCAGAAGTGCCGCATGAAAAACTGGATGAACTCGTAAGGACTTTGGAAGCAGAAGCTTATACGCAACAGAATTGTACGATCTTAAAGGGTCCAATAAAACGTTGAGCCAATTTTTTCGTATGACTAATGAAATCTTAAATTAACGGTTGAAAGCCAGACCTTGTCTCCTACTTTAAATTCTGGATCAGGAGCTCTCTTCTTGTCGGCAAAGTATTTGAAGTTCAATTGAGCCTTGGGTAAATTCTCGCGAATAGTCGTGATGTTAAAAACTCAAGTCTTTCATGAGCTGCAGGGACAGGCACCATCTGGGGTATCCCTGGAATCATTGTTGGATGAAACCCAAGATTGGCATAAAAGGGAGTCTGTTTGGTGGAAGAATGAACAGAGTTATTGTAAGCAAATTCTGCCATTGGAAGAAGTGAGGCCCAATTGTCTTGTACAAAGGACAAAAAAACACCTCAAATATTGCTCCAACGTTTGATTCGTCCTTTCCGTCTGTCCATTAGTTTGAGGATGATAACCTGAAGAAAAGGATAAATCAATCTGTAACCCCTCACATAGCACTCGCCAAAACCTTGAAGTGAATTGTACTCCTCTATCCGAGACAATGTTTTCCGGAAGACCGTGAAGGCGAACAATCTCCTGAACAAAAGTCTTAGCCAAACTAGAGGCTGAAGGAATGCCACAAAGAGGAATACAATGGGCCACCTTAGTAAGCTATCCACCACAAAATATATAGTGGAAAAACCTTCAGAACACGGAAGATCCGTAATAAAATCCATTGAAATGGAGCCCCAAGGGCGATCCGGCACTGGTAATGGATGAAGGAGACACACAGGCTTAGAAGTAGTTCCTTTGCACCTAGCACAAATCTCACAGGAACGAACGAACCTCGCACAATCACTACCCAAGGTGGGCCACCAGAAGTGACGAGGAGCCAAGTCAAGAGTCTTTCGAAAGCCAGAGTGTCCTGCAAGGGGAACATCATGAACATATCCCAAAGCCTCCAACCTAAGGTTTGACGGGACAAAAAGTCTATCCCTGAAATTATAAAGGCCCTCTTGAGATCTTAACATAGGGGTTCCAGGTATAGAATCCGGAGTACAAAGCTCTTTCACCTTTTGAAGAAAAGAGGGCTTCAGAAGTAAAAAGAATTTGGGTGAAGAACAGGATTAGCCCCAAAAGACCTAGAAGAATCCGGGGAAAACATCCGAGATAAAGCATCAGCCTTGACATTCTTAGAACCAGGCCGATAATATGGAGCTGAAAACGTGAAAAAAAAGTGCCCATCGAGCCTGCCTGGGCCTGAGTCTTTTGGCAGAGCGAAGATACTCCAAATTCTTATTGTCAGTAAGAACTAGAATTGGATGTGCAGCCCCTTCCAGAAGATGCCTCCATTCCTCTAGAGCCCATTTGATAGATAAAAGCTCTCTGTCAGCAACGTCATAGTTCTGTTCCTCCGACCCAGATAATTTTCTGGAAAAGAATGCCACTGGATGTAATAATCCTTGAGGAACAGAACATTGAGAAAGGACAGCTCCAACGGCAACTTCAGAAGCATCAACCTCCAGGATAAAGGGCAGAGATGGTTCCGGATGAGTGAGAGCAGGCTGTTTGAGCTGAAATGGACCATTGAAACTTGAGTTTTTGTTTAGTGAGATCAGTAAGTGGTTTAATGATACCAGAAAAGTTACGTATAAACTTACGGTAGAAATTAGAAAACCCAATGAATCTTAGAAACTGCCTTGCGATCATTAGGAATTGGCCAGTCACGGATAGCCGATACCTTCTTAGCATCCATAACAATGCCATTAGTGGAAATGACAAACCACTAAAATTCAATTTGAGCCTTTTCAAATTCACATTTTTCCGCTTTGACTACTAGACTATGTGAACGTAGTCGAGAAAACACCTCTTGCATGTGTTTATGATGTAAACGTGTGCGTCGTGAAGTCACTGGAACGCATCGCACCGCCTGAGGATCGGTGAGTACCTGACACTATCACTAGTTACTAAAGCTGGTGAGAGATCATTGGTCAATTCATTTGTTATTGCTGGAGACAACTCAGTTCATAGCAAACAAGTATTACCCAATCGTACTGAAAATTATGTATTTTAATACCAGCCATCAGGACATTCAGAGGTAACTCAGCAATAATAGTTACGTCAGTGTTCTACATAACTAAGTATTTTGTTGAAGAAATAATCCTGGGGTCAGATTTATTATGTGGTGTTTATTTCTGGTGAATTATCTGTAACCAACTGAACTGAAAAAGTGCTGGAAGGTGAACAACCCCTTTAAGGCAGCAGTTCAGTGACAAAAATATCACAGAAAACAATAGTTCAATAATGGGACCCCACAACCCGGGTAGGGGTAGCAGGGCCTTGACGGCGCGTAGGAGTGCGCCGGCACACCCCCTTTTTTCTATTACAGGCGGTGATTGGCTGGAGGGACCCTGGGCTCGCGAGGGAAGAGAGGATACTTACATTTGGCGCCGAGACGTGGAGGCAGCAGGACGCAGCATCCCGCCCTCCCGTAGATGGGTGGTTTATGTCGCAGTTGGCGGAGGGTACCTTTACAAGGACCCCCAGGGCAAGTTAAAAGGGGGTATTTCAAAGTGAGTGGAAGTAGCAAGGTAGACCTGGGTCCTCATGGGAATGTAGGCAGCCCGGTTTAGGGCTTGGGAGAATGGAACAGGAACCTACCTTTACAATTGGGGTACAGCCACCCCACCCACATTCCCCTTCCCTCGGGTGGGGTCATAATGTTATAAAGGTTAAAGGTTTGTTATACAAACGGTTAGTAAAAGGTTAAAATGTTATACATGTTATTTATTATTATTACGGTGTTAAAATAAACAACTGCGGCCATCTCTTTCCAAACCAGTGGTGTGTGTATGTATTATTTGGGGATGGAAGGTATGTGCTTGGGGCGAAAGGAAAAGGTGCAGAATCGATGCTGCAACCGTCAAGGATTTGAAAGTATGTTCAACACAGTCCTTATTGGTTGAGCTCATGTTTTGCAATTTTAATTTTCTTAAAAAGTATCATACCAACAATATCATCAGAGGGAAATTCTAAAGGGAGATTAGTTCTCTTGAGTCGTTTCGTTTTCTCTTGAGTTAACTGCCCTGATGGCTCTTTTACCCTCAACTGCTATTTCCTTTAAAATACAATCATTAGTAGATACAAACAAACTATACTAAAGATGAAAAATACTAAAAAAACAAATCATCAGTGACTGCCCACCCACGTAGGATGCTGACACAGATGAGGCGAGCTAAGCAAATAAAAAAAATCATAACAGTTCTTTAGGTTTGCATGTTTAGCATAGCTTTGCTGTTTGGTAGTTTGCAATAGAAAGATGTAATTTAGATTAATCAGAATGTGTACTTTCGGAAAATATATGGTTTTCTATGGTCTCCATACTGTTAGGGGGTCTCATGGCACATAATACACATGCCGGGTGTTTATATTGTAGTAGCCAGAGTGTCATATGTAAAAATTTCATTTCAAAAGTAAAATTAAAAGGTATGTTCAACTTACTATTTGAGCCGGTTAATGCCTGCACCTTCTTAGAAAGAGAAAAGTGAAATTAAAAGGTATGTTCAACTTAGCATTTCAGCCAGAGCCGCGCCGACAACGGCGCCAGCTGATATTGAGCTCAATTGCGCATGCGTGAAACTGTGCTCAAGCGCGCATGCGCAAGGCTGTGCTCGTGCACACATGCGCAGAAGCGCACTTACGCATAAAGATTCAAGCGGCTGCTGGGGAGAGACGGGACCGGACATGGGGTAGGCGACAGAGCAGGTAGGCGACAGAGCAGGTACGTGCCATGCGCCCCCCAGTTTGCGCCCAAGGCACGTGTCTACTCTGCCTACCGCTAGTTCCGGCCCTGATTTCAGCCGGTTAGCGTTTTTTAACTGCAGATTCTTAGAAAGAGAAAAGTAAAACTAAAAATACATGTTCAACTTAGCATTTGAGCTGGTTAGCGTTTTTTAACTACATCTTCATAGAAAGAGAGAAGTCAAATTAAAAATGCATGTTCAAATTGGAATTTGAGAGGTTTAGCTCTTTTTGCGTGCACATTCTTAGAGAAAGAAAAGTCAAATTAAAAATGCATGTTCAGCTTGGCATTTGAGACATTTAGCTCTTTTTTGCATGCACCTTCTTAAGGAGAGAAAAGTCACGTCAAAAAGTATGCTCAGCTAGACGTCTGAGCCGGCTAGCGCTTTTTACCTACTACTTCTTAGGGGGAGAAAAGTAACGTTAAAAGGTATGCTCAGCTCGGCGTCTGAGCCGGCTAGCAATTTTTTCCTACTACTTCTTAGGGGGGAGAAAAGTCATGTTAAAGGTATGCTCAGCTCGGCGTCTGAGCCGGCTAACACTTTTAACCTACTACTTCTTAGGGGGAGAGAAAAGTAACGTTAAAAGCTATGCTCAGCTCGGTGTCTGACTAAACTAGCGTTTTTTACCTACAACTTCTAAGGGGGGAGAAAAGTCACGTTAAAAGCTATGCTCAGCTCAGTGTCGGACCCCGCTAGAGCTTTTAACCTACTACTTCTTAGGGGGGAGAAAAGTCACATTACAAGCTATGCTCAGCTTGGCGTCTGAGCCGGCAAGAGCTCTATACCTACTACTTCTTAGGGGGAGAAAAGTCACACTAAAAGCTATGCTCAGCTTGGCGTCTGACCCGGCTAGCGCTTTTTACCTACTACTTCTTAGAGGGAGAAAAGTCATGTTAAAACGTATGCTCAGCTCGGCGTCTGAGCCGGCTAGCGCTTTTTACCTACTACTTCTTAGGGGGAGAAAAGTAACGTTAAAAGATATGCTCAGCTCGGCGTCTGAGCCGGCTAGCAATTTTTTCCTACTACTTCTTAGGGGGGAGAAAAGTCATGTTAAAGGTATGCTCAGCTCGGCGTCTGAGCCGGCTAGCGCTTTTTACCTACTACTTCTTAGGGGGAGAAAAGTCACGTTAAAATGTATGCTCAGCTCCACGTCTAAGTCGGCTAGTGCTTTTTTTTACCTACTACTTCTTAGGGGGAGAAAAGTAACGTTAAAAGGTATGCTCAGCTCGGCATCTGAGCCGGCTACCACTTTTTACCTACTACTTCTTAGGGAGAGAAAAGTCACGTTAAAAGGTATGCTCAGCTAGGCGTCTGAGCCGTATAACGATTTTAACCTACTACTTCTTAGGGGGAGAAAAGTTATGTTAAAAGGTATGCTCAGCTAGACGTCTGAGCCGTATAACGATTTTAACCTACTACTTCTTAGGGGGGAGAAAAGTTATGTTAAAAGGTATGCTCAACTTGGCGTCTGAGCCGTCTAACGATTTTTACCTACAACTTCTTAGGGGGAGAAAAGTCATGTTAAAAGGTATGCTCAGCTCCTGAGCCAGCTAATGCTTTTTACCTACTACTTCTTAGGGGGAGAAAAGTCATATTAAAATGTATGCTCAGCACGACGTCTAAGTCGGGTAGTGCTTTTTTTTACCTACTACTTCTTAGGGGGAGAAAAGTCATATTAAAATGTATGCTCAGCTCAACGTCTAAGTCGGCTAGTGCTTTTTTTTACCTACTACTTCTTAGGGGGAGAAAAGTCACGTTAAAAGGTATGCTCAGCTCGGCATCTAAGCCGGCTACCACTTTTTACCTACTACTTCTTAGGGGAGAAAAGTCATATTAAAATGTATGCTCAGCTCGACGTCTAAGTCGGCTAGAGCTTTTTTTTACCTACTACTTCTTAGGGGGAGAAAAGTCACGTTAATAGGTATGCTCAGCTCGACGTCTAAGTCGGCTAGTGCTTTTTTTTACCTACTACTCTTAGGAGGAGAAAAGTCACGTTAAAAGGTATGCTCATCTGGGCATCTTAGCCGGCTACCACTTTTTACCTTCTACTTCTTAGAGGGAGAAAAGTCATGTTAAAAGGTATGCTCAGCTCCTGAGCCGGCTAATGCTTTTTACCTACTACTTCTTAGGTTGAGAAAAGTCATATTAAAATGTATGCCGACGTCTAAGTCGGCTAGTGCTTTTTTTTTACCTACTACTTCTTAGGGGGAGAAAAGTCACGTTAAAAGGAATGATCAGCTCGGCATCTAAGCCAGCTACCACATTTTACCTACTACTTCTTAGGGGGAGAAAAGTCATATTAAAATGTATGCTCAGCACGACGTCTAAGCCGGGTAGTGTTTTTTTTCACCTACTACTTCTTAGGGGGAGAAAAGTCACGTTAAAAGGAATGCTCAGCTCGGCATCTAAGCCGGCTACCACTTTTTACCTACTACTTTTTAGGTGGAGAAAAGTAATATTAAAATGTATGCTCAGCACGACGTCTAAGTCGGGTAGTGCTTTTTTTTACCTACTACTTCTTAGGGGGAGAAAAGTCATATTAAAATGTATGCTCAGCTCAACGTCTAAGTCAGCTAGTGCTTTTTTTTACCTACTACTTCTTAGGGGGAGAAAAGTCACGTTAAAAGGAATGCTCAGCTCGGAATCTAAGCCGGCTACCACTTTTTACCTACTACTTCTTAGGAGGAGAAAAGTCATATTAAAATGTATGCTCAGTACGACGTCTAAGTTGGCTAGTGCTTTATTTTTTACCTACTACTTCTTAGGGAAAGAAAAGTCACGTTATAAGGTATGCTCAGCTCGGCATCTAAGCCGGCTACCACTTTTTACCTACTACTTCTAAGGGGGAGAAAAGTCATATTAAAATGTATGCTCAGCTCAACGTCTAAGTCGGCGAGTGCTTTTTTTTACCTACTCCTTCTTAGGGGCAGAAAAGTCATATTAAAATGTATGCTCAGCTCAACGTCTAAGTCGGCTAGTGCTTTTTTTTACCTACTACTTCTTAGGGGGAGAAAAGTCACGTTAAAAGGTATGCTCAGCTCGACGTCTAAGTCGGCTAGTGCTTTTTTTTACCTACTACTTCTTAGGGGGAGAAAAGTCACGTTAAAAGGTATGCTCAGCTCGACGTCTAATTCGGCTAGTGCTTTTTTTTACCTACTACTTCTTAGGGGGAGAAAAGTCACGTTATAAGGTATGCTCAGCTCGGCATCTAAGCCGGCTACCACTTTTTACCTACTACTTCTAAGGGGGAGAAAAGTCATATTAAAATGTATGCTCAGCTCAACGTCTAAGTCGGCTAGTGCTTTTTTTTTACCTACTACTTCCTAGGGGCAGAAAAGTCATATTAAAATGTATGCTCAGCTCAACGTATAAGTCGGCTAGTGCTTTTTTTTACCTACTACTTCTTAGGGGGAGAAAAGTCACGTTAAAAGGTATGCTCAGCTCGACGTCTAAGTCGGCTAGTGCTTTTTTTTACCTACTACTTCTTAGGGGGAGAAAAGTCACGTTAAAAGGAATGCTCAGCTCGGCATCTTAGCCGGCTACCACTTTTTACCTACTACTTCTTAGAGGGAGAAAAGTCATGTTAAAAGGTATGCTCAGCTCCTGAGCCAGCTAATGCTTTTTACCTACTACTTCTTAGGGGGAGAAAAGTCATATTAAAATGTATGCTCAGCACGATGTCTAAGTCGGGTAGTGCTTTTTTTTACCTACTACTTCTTAGGGGGAGAAAAGTCATATTAAAATGTATGCTCAGCTCAACGTCTAAGTCGGCTAGTGCTTTTTTTTACCTACTACTTCTTAGGGGGAGAAAAGTCACGTTAAAAGGTATGCTCAGCTCGGCATCTAAGCCGGCTACCACTTTTTACCTACTACTTCTTAGAGGGAGAAAAGTCATGTTAAAAGGTATGCTCAGCTCCTGATCCAGCTAATGCTTTTTACCTACTACTTCTTAGGGGAAGAAAAGTCATATTAAAATGTATGCTCAGCTCGACGTCTAAGTCGGCTAGTGCTTTTTTTTACCTACTACTTCTTAGGGGGAGAAAAGTCACGTTATAAGGTATGCTCAGCTCGACGTCTAAGTCGGCTAGTGTTTTATTTTACCTACTACATCTTAGTGGGAGAAAAGTCACGTTAAAAGGAATGCTCAGCTCGGCATCTAAGCCGGCTACCACTTTTTACCTACTACTTCTTAGGGGGAGAAAAGTCATATTAAAATGTATGCTCAGCACGACGTCAAAGTCGGGTAGTGCTTTTTTTCACCTACTACTTCTTAGGGGGAGAAAAGTCACGTTATAAGGTATGCTGAGCTCGGCATCTAAGCCGGCTACCACTTTTTACCTACTACTTCTTAGGGGGAGAAAAGTCATATTAAAATGTATGCTCAGCTCAACGTCTAAGTCGGCTAGTGTTTTTTTTTACCTACAACTTCATAGGAGGAGAAAAGTCACGTTAAAAGGTATGCTCATCTCGGCATCTTAGCCGGCTACCACTTTTTACCTACTACTTCTTAGAGGGAGAAAAGTCGTGTTAAAAGGTATGCTCAGCTCCTGAGCCGGCTAATGCTTTTTACCTACTACTTCTTAGGTTGAGAAAAGTCATATTAAAATGTATGCCGACGTCTAAGTCGGCTAGTGCTTTTTTTTTACCTACTACTTCTTAGGGGGAGAAAAGTCACGTTAAAAGGAATGATCAGCTTGGCATCTAAGCCGGCTACCACATTTTACCTTCTACTTCTTAGGGGGAGAAAAGTCATATTAAAATGTATGCTCAGCACGACGTCTAAGCCGGGTAGTGCTTTTTTTCACCTACTACTTCTTAGGGGGAGAAAAGTCACGTTAAAAGGAATGCTCAGCTCGGCATCTAAGCCGGCTACCACTTTTTACCTACTACTTTTTAGGTGGAGAAAAGTAATATTAAAATGTATGCTCAGCACGACGTCTAAGTCGGGTAGTGCTTT
Source organism: Xenopus laevis (assembly GCF_017654675.1). NCBI lineage: Eukaryota > Metazoa > Chordata > Amphibia > Anura > Pipidae > Xenopus > Xenopus laevis. Next base: position 54,860,289 of record NC_054380.1, read on the forward strand.
TTTTTACCTACTACTTCTTAGGGGGAGAAAAGTCATATTAAAATGTATGCTCAGCTCAACGTCTAAGTCGGCTAGTGCATTTTTTTACCTACTACTTCTTAGGGGGAGAAAAGTCACGTTAAAAGGAATGCTCAGCTCGGCATCTAAGCCGGCTACCACTTTTTACCTACTACTTTTTAGGTGGAGAAAAGTAATATTAAAATGTATGCTCAGCACGACGTCTAAGTCGGGTAGTGCTTTTTTTTACCTACTACTTCTTAGGGGGAGAAAAGTCATATTAAAATGTATGCTCAGCTCAACGTCTAAGTCGGCTAGTGCTTTTTTTTACCTACTACTTCTTAGGGGGAGAAAAGTCACGTTAAAAGGAATGCTCAGCTCGGAATCTAAGCCGGCTACCACTTTTTACCTACTACTTCTTAGGCGGAGAAAAGTCATATTAAAATGTATGCTCAGTACGACGTCTAAGTCGGCTAGTGCTTTATTTTTTACCTACTACTTCTTAGGGAGAGAAAAGTCACGTTATAAGGTATGCTCAGCTCGGCATCTAAGCCGGCTACCACTTTTTACCTACTACTTCTAAGGGGGAGAAAAGTCATATTAAAATGTATGCTCAGCTCAACGTCTAAGTCGGCGAGTGCTTTTTTTTTACCTACTACTTCTTAGGGGCAGAAAAGTCATATTAAAATGTATGCTCAGCTCAACGTCTAAGTCGGCTAGTGCTTTTTTTTACCTACTACTTCTTAGGGGGAGAAAAGTCACGTTAAAAGGTATGCTCAGCTCGACGTCTAAGTCGGCTAGTGCTTTTTTTTACCTACTACTTCTTAGGGGGAGAAAAGTCACGTTAAAAGGTATGCTCAGCTCGACGTCTAAGTCGGCTAGTGCTTTTTTTTACCTACTACTTCTTAGGAGGAGAAAAGTCACTTTAAAAGGAATGCTCAGCTCGGCATCTTAGCCGGCTACCACTTTTTACCTACTACTTCTTAGAGGGAGAAAAGTCATGTTAAAAGGTATGCTCAGCTCCTGAGCCAGCTAATGCTTTTTACCTACTACTTCTTAGGGGAAGAAAAGTCATATTAAAATGTATGCTCAGCTCGACGTCTAAGTCGGCTAGTGCTTTTTTTACCTACTACTTCTTAGGGGGAGAAAAGTCACGTTAAAAGGTATGCTCAGCTCGACGTCTAAGTCGGCTAGTGTTTTTTTTTACCTACTACTTCTTAGTGGGAGAAAAGTCCAGTTATAAGGTATGCTCAGCACGGCATCTAAGCCGGATACCACTTTTTACCTACTACTTCTTAGGGGGAGAAAAGTCATATTAAAATGTATGCTCAGCACGACGTCTAAGTCGGCTAGTGCTTTTTTTTACCTACTACTTCTTAGGGGGAGAAAAGTCATATTAAAATGTATGCTCAGCTCGACGTCTAAGTTGGCTAGTGCTTTTTTTTACCTACTACTTCTTAGGGGGAGAAAAGTCACGTTAAAATGTATGCTCAGCTCGACGTCTAAGTTAGCTAGTGCTTTTTTTTACCTACTACTTCATAGGGGCAGAAAAGTCATATTAAAATGTATGCTCAGCTCAACGTCTAAGTCGGCTAGTGCTTTTTTTTTACCTACTACTTCTTAGGGGGAGAAAAGTCACGTTAAAATGTATGCTCAGCTCGACGTCTAAGTTGGCTAGTGCTTTTTTTTACCTACTACTTCTTAGGGGCAGAAAAGTCATATTAAAATGTATGCTCAGCTCAACGTCTAAGTTGGCTAGTGCTTTTTTTTACCTACTACTTCTTAGGGGCAGAAAAGTCATATTAAAATGTATGCTCAGCTCAACGTCTAATTCGGCTAGTGCTTTTTTTTACCTACTACTTCTTAGGGGGAGAAAAGTCACGTTAAAAGGAATGATCAGCTTGGCATCTAAGCCGGCTACCACATTTTACCTTCTACTTCTTAGGGGGAGAAAAGTCATATTAAAATGTATGCTCAGCACGACGTCTAAGCCGGGTAGTGCTTTTTTTCACCTACTACTTCTTAGGGGGAGAAAAGTCACGTTAAAAGGAATGCTCAGCTCGGCATCTAAGCCGGCTACCACTTTTTACCTACTACTTTTTAGGTGGAGAAAAGTAATATTAAAATGTATGCTCAGCACGACGTCTAAGTCGGGTAGTGCTTTTTTTTACCTACTACTTCTTAGGGGGAGAAAAGTCATATTAAAATGTATGCTCAGCTCAACGTCTAAGTCGGCTAGTGCTTTTTTTTACCTACTACTTCTTAGGGGGAGAAAAGTCACGTTAAAAGGAATGCTCAGCTCGGAATCTAAGCCGGCTACCACTTTTTACCTACTACTTCTTAGGCGGAGAAAAGTCATATTAAAATGTATGCTCAGTACGACGTCTAAGTCGGCTAGTGCTTTATTTTTTACCTACTACTTCTTAGGGAGAGAAAAGTCACGTTATAAGGTATGCTCAGCTCGGCATCTAAGCCGGCTACCACTTTTTACCTACTACTTCTAAGGGGGAGAAAAGTCATATTAAAATGTATGCTCAGCTCAACGTCTAAGTCGGCGAGTGCTTTTTTTTACCTACTACTTCTTAGGGGCAGAAAAGTCATATTAAAATGTATGCTCAGCTCAACGTCTAAGTCGGCTAGTGCTTTTTTTTACCTACTACTTCTTAGGGGGAGAAAAGTCACGTTAAAAGGTATGCTCAGCTCGACGTCTAAGTCGGCTAGTGCTTTTTTTTTTTTTTTGAATATTCTTTATTTATTTATTTTGTGAAATAAAAAGGAAAATTAACAGAAGAGAAAAAAGAAAAGAGGAGAGAGGGGATGGGGGAAGGACATAAGGATGAAGCGTCACAATCGTTTATATAATACAAAAAAACATACATCACGACGTAGTACGGAAGCCAAGTGAGGCGTACATATTCACATATCAATAAAACAAGACATATGACAGCAGATATTAGACATTGGAAACCATATTTGTCTAGATAGTAGCATAGGGGGCAAGAGAAAATGTTGGTCTAGGAATTAGCAATCATAGATTGTGCATACCATTCTCCACTTTTACTTATCTTGAATAAACAGTATCCACGGCTTCCAAATGAACCAATATTTCCCACTTTCATTTCTTAAAATATAAGCGATTTCCTCTAGCTTTCGAATTTCTTCCACTTTGTGTATCCATTCAATATATGTAGGAGGTACAGGGGACTTCCATTTGCATGGAATTAAAGCCTTTGCAGACTGGATGAGATGCAGGAAAAGCTCATTATGAATAATCTCCTTAGATTTTATATCTAAGTGAAATAAAATCAGTAGGGGGTTACAAGTATCAATCTCAATCCCAGTAAGATCCTTTATGGTTCTGCCCACTGACAACCAATATTCCTTAAGTTTCATACAATCAACCCAAAGATGAGCAAAGGTACCGTCAAATAAATTGCATCTCCAACACTCTTTACTGTGAGCCGGATACATCTGAGATAAACGTATCGGTGTGTAATACCACCTAGTCACTAATTTAAACAAAGTTTCCCGTGTCCTAGACGCCCTCGAACTTTTATGTAGAGACTTAAAAATACTACACCAGGTCTCATCAAGAATTTCCACTCCCATTTCTTTTTCCCAATTTTTCTTGCAGGGAGGATCCGGAAGATTTTGTGCTTGTATAATCATTTTATAGATCACAGATAGAGGTTTCTTAGCAGGGGATTTACCTTCCATGATATTTTCCCAATAGGTATTTTCTCTTTCCCAACCTATGCGAGTAGTAGATGAGAGATAATGGGATAATTGGTTAAAACACCAAAGGTCTCTAGGGTGACTCCCCCACCTTTTCTGTATTTTTGTCAAGGACAGTCTCATCCCTCTCTTAAAAAAATCCTTCAATTTGGTGGGTTTGGTATCATACCAGTTCCAATTTACAAATGTGCCCTGATCTAAACTGGGCAAAAACTCAGGATTCATAGTCAAGGGTTGGAGTACGTACGGCTTAGGGGCAAGGTTAAGATCCTCCCTGCAGGAAAACCATACATCCAAAGACGGTCTAATAGTGGGGTGATTCCGGACGTATTTTCTAGCCACTTCTTTAGTAGTCCACAGAAGGTTTTCTAAAGGGATGTCAACATGGGCTTTTTCTATGTCTAACCAGGCTTTCGATTCTTTTATATTATACCATGCCAACACTCTAGTCAGATGTACTGCTCTATAATAAGTATAAGGGTCTGGAAACGCTAGGCCTCCCTTATCTTTTGGGCGTATTAAATTATTGTATTTAATCCTAGGGCTTTTATCTGACCATAGATATCTAGAGAACAATGATTTAATGGAGGTGAAAAAAGCTTGCGGTATATGTACTGGTAGTACCTGAAGTGGATATAGAAGTTGTGGCATTAGAATAGATTTTACTGTTTGTACTTTACCGAACCAAGACAATCTTAATTTCTTCCAATTCTCTATTTTATGTTCCAACACCTTAAGTAAGGGGATGAAATTTTCCTGGTATATTAAATGAGATTTGGACGGTATTTTAACACCTAAATATTTTATAGCAGTATTGGTCCAACGGAATGGAAAGTTCTGTTCTAACAGGGTACGGGTCTGACTTGGCAAATTAATGTTCATGGCCTCCGATTTACTAAAATTTATTTTAAAATTAGAGAGTTTCCCAAATAACTTAAATAACACCATTATATTAGGTACAGTAATAATAGGTTTAGTGATAAATAATAGCAAATCGTCCGCAAACGCTGCTATTTTATACTCTCTGTTTTTAACAAATATGCCTGCAATATCTGGAGCTAGCCGAATATGTGACAATAAGGTCTCTAAAACTAATACAAACAATAAAGGGGAAAGCGGGCACCCCTGCCTAGTCCCATTAGCAATTTCAATTTTGGGAGATAATATACCATTAACTCGTATCCTGGCCGTGGGATTTTGGTACAATGCTAAAATTCTATTTTTCATTATATCCCCAAAACCAAATCCCGACAAAGTGGCATCCAAAAAAGGCCAGGAAACCCTGTCAAAGGCTTTCTCCGCATCCGTAGTAAGGAGAAAAGAGGGGATGTCATGAGCAATAGCATAATGCATTAAGGAAAGTACCTTAACAGTATTTTCCTTTCCTTCTCTCTTGGGAATAAAACCTGTCTGATCGGGGTGGATGAGTAAAGGTAAGTACTTTTTTAATCTTTCAGCAATCATTTTAGCATATATCTTGAGATCAACATTGATTAAAGATATTGGGCGGTAACTGGTACATTGTTGAGGATCTTTATCCGGTTTAGGAATAACCGTAATAAGTGCTTCTGTCGCTTGGGGATGAAAGCCATTATCTCTATTTATGGAATTAAAATAAGATAAAAGTATCGGCGCTAAGGAATCTTTGTAAGTCTTATAATAAAGGGCTCCATACCCATCTGGGCCAGGGCTCTTCCCTGTTGCTAGTGAGTCAATTGTGGTACATATTTCCTCTAAAGTAAATGGGCTATCCAGTACATCTTTTTGTTGAGCCGACATAGGTCTTAGATCAGCTCCTGCAATAAAGTTAGAGATTTCTTGACATAACTGAGCAGAAGGGGCATCTTTTTGAAGTCTATATAAAGATTGGTAAAACTGTTGAAAACAAGTTGCTATGTCCCTAGTAGCATATCGAGTGTGTTGCTGCTGATCTTTGATTGACATTATAGTTGTATTGGGTTGAAGACAATTCAATATTCTCGAAAAATGTTTGGTGGGTTTATCGCTAAACTCATAAAATGCATGTTTACTTCTCATATACGCTTTATACGCATATTGGTCAAGTAAAGATTTCAATTGTACCCTTTTACTTTCTAAGACCGTGAGTATTTGTCTTGCTATGCTCTCTTTATGCGTTTGTTCTAAATGACGTATTTCTGCAATAAGATCAGTAACAGCCTTCTCCCTTTGTTTTTTCAAAGCACTACATAATGCTATAATATTCCCCCTCAAAACACATTTTAATGTTTCCCACAGAGTTTTTGCGGATACATCTGATGTCTCATTGTCTTCCAATATTTTAGCAATCATTGCATTTATCTGTCGTTTAGTATCTTGTTTGTGGATCAAGAGATCATTAAATTTCCAATTAAATTCTGGTTTAGAAGTATTAGGAATATGAAATAAGGTTGTAACTGGTGAATGATCCGACAAAGTAGTTGGACCTATATCTGATTGATAGAACAAATGCAGCCAATACTGGGAGACAAAAAGATAATCGATTCTAGTGTAACCTTGATGGACCTTTGAAAAATGTGTATAATCTTGCGTCTTCGGATGAAAACTACGCCAAATATCCACCAAATTTAAAGACGCGAGAGCTATCTTAATACCCTTCAGGCCCTTATAAGATATACTCGTCTTAGACTTAGAAGAGTCAACTAAAGGGTTCAATGTGACGTTCAAATCTCCGCCCAGAATCAGAAGACCTTCTGTAAAAGTTCCAATAAGTTGTAGAGCCCTCTGAATAAATGTGGATTGCCCATGATTAGGCACATACATATTTACAATCGTAACCTTAAGACCAGCAATTGACCCTTTTATAGCCAACAATCTTCCTTCTATATCTACTAATTGGTCCTTAAATTGAAATGGGATATCTTTGTGTAACAATATCATAACCCCCAAACTTTTCCTATCCGGATTGTTATTAGTATATATAGTGGGATAATGTTTAACTGCCAGACGAGGGGTTTTCCCTTCTTTAAAATGGGTTTCCTGGAGCAGGATAATCTGAGCGTTGTTTCTCCTACATTCAGAAAATATCTGTGCCCTCTTCACCGGCTCATTTAGACCATTAACATTATAACACATAACCTTGCAGCTTAATTGTGCCATATCGAAGACCAGTTATGAGAATTATCTACGAACAACTTGATAAATACTCCTCCGTATATTAGTCTTGCTTCCGTCCTACGTAAGGGATAGGGGAAAGAAGGGAACAGAAGGGGAAAGAAAAGCATAATAGAGAAAGAGTTCAATCAAGAAAGGGTGAACCAAGGAAAAGGGAAGGGGAGACAAAAAGAAAAAGTCGCTACAGACTTACAAGGCGTATGCCTTCTAGATGTACTATATCAGAGACCAGAGGTGGTAATGTGGGGGGAGGTGATCGGTTGACTAACTGAGTTGTCAAGAAACGTATCATCCAGCAGCCAAAACTCCCAGGCTACATAGAAATAGAAAGGGGAAAATAACAATATAACTGTGAACTAAAACGTAATCGTACAGAACCTCAGGTTCATCAGGCCAGACATCTATCTATATATTAAAGCAGTGTCTAGAAACCTAAACAGAAAATAAAGAAAAGCTCGCAACTAAAGTCATTAACTGGTGTGTCTCATTAAAGTCATACGTGTCACCCATCACTTTTTTGGAGTACGGGGAGTATTCCGTAGAGGCGAAAGAAGCGAGGCTCTTGACCCTCTTTTCATGGGGGTGCGCGATGCTCGTCTCGGTGTCGAAATCGTAGCCCAATCAACTTGGAAATCTAAATCTAGTTGAAGAAGCGGAGTACAATCTGGTAGCCATCCTGGAAGAGGAATTGCCGGAAGCTGTAGCCTTTGAAAAAAAATTTCCGTGTCAGATGGTGTACGTATCTTTGCTTGTACGCCATCTTTAGAAGCAGTAATGGAAAAAGGAAATCCCCAGCGATATAAAATGCTGTTTGCCCTTAAATGATCCGTAAGCGGCTTGAGGAACTTCCTCTTCATTAGAGTCGATCTTGCCACATCTTGGAACAACTTAATAGTATTATCTTCAAATAATATATTATCAAGTTCTTTAGCCTTACTAAGTATGTCCTCCTTCATTTTAAAGCTGTGGATGCAGCACAGGACATCCCTCGGTGCATTCAAAGGGGCAGCTTTGGGTTTTGGAACACGATGTGCACGCTCAATAGCGATATCAGTATCGTGATCCCTATGGAGTACACTATTAAAGATTTGCAGTAGAGTTTTATTTATCTCCTCCACCTGTATACTCTCTGGGATCCCTCTAACCCTTATATTGTTGCGGCGACCCCTATTTTCTTGGTCCTCTAGCTGACGCTGAAGATCAGAAATTTTCATGTCCTGCGTATGTATGTGCGCAGAAATCAGCTTTTGATTAGAGGACAACTTACTTTGAATCTGTTCAGAATCATCAATCCTGGTAGACAAGGCAGACATGTCTCTCTTAATATCTTGCAGCTCCTCTTTGATCGACTGCGTCATTTCCTGAAGCATGCTTTTAATATCCGACTTCGTTGGAAGAGAGGCAAGGTAAGTACGAGTAGAGAGTTCCTCACCTGCTTCACTATCTAGATCCGAGGTGTCACGCTGCGGATCTGATTCCTCCTCTCTCTCAGCCGCGGTCGGCGCCATCTTGGAAGTTCTGCGCTCCGTGTTTTTTTAAAAAAATAAAGGCGGAAGCTCAGTTTGAGAAAGCGATTGCTTTTTCTGTGCCATCTTCTCCTTCTCTTGCTTCGTTTTTTGTGGTTTCCCCATGATAATCTTGCCACAGCAATAAGTTAGCCTGGGAGTCTGAGCGGAGCCAGTCTAACACGCGTCCATCAGCAGCAACGGCAAGCCACGCCCCCGGCTAGTGCTTTTTTTTTACCTACTACTTCTTAGGAGGAGAAAAGTCACTTTAAAAGGAATGCTCAGCTCGGCATCTTAGCCGGCTACCACTTTTTACCTACTACTTCTTAGAGGGAGAAAAGTCATGTTAAAAGGTATGCTCAGCTCCTGAGCCAGCTAATGCTTTTTACCTACTACTTCTTAGGGGAAGAAAAGTCATATTAAAATGTATGCTCAGCTCGACGTCTAAGTCGGCTAGTGCTTTTTTTTACCTACTACTTCTTAGGGGGAGAAAAGTCACGTTAAAAGGTATGCTCAGCTCGACGTCTAAGTCGGCTAGTGTTTTTTTTTACCTACTACTTCTTAGTGGGAGAAAAGTCCCGTTATAAGGTATGCTCAGCACGGCATCTAAGCCGGATACCACTTTTTACCTACTACTTCTTAGGGGGAGAAAAGTCATATTAAAATGTATGCTCAGCACGACGTCTAAGTCGGCTAGTGCTTTTTTTTACCTACTACTTCTTAGGGGGAGAAAAGTCACGTTAAAATGTATGCTCAGCTCGACGTCTAAGTTAGCTAGTGCTTTTTTTTACCTACTACTTCTTAGGGGCAGAAAAGTCATATTAAAATGTATGCTCAGCTCAACGTCTAAGTCGGCTAGTGCTTTTTTTTACCTACTACTTCTTAGGGGGAGAAAAGTCACGTTAAAATGTATGCTCAGCTCGACGTCTAAGTTGGCTAGTGCTTTTTTTTACCTACTACTTCTTAGGGGCAGAAAAGTCATATTAAAATGTATGCTCAGCTCAACGTCTAATTCGGCTAGTGCTTTTTTTTACCTACTACTTCTTAGGGGGAGAAAAGTCACGTTAAAAGGAATGATCAGCTTGGCATCTAAGCCGGCTACCACATTTTACCTTCTACTTCTTAGGGGGAGAAAAGTCATATTAAAATGTATGCTCAGCACGACGTCTAAGCCGGGTAGTGCTTTTTTTCACCTACTACTTCTTAGGGGGAGAAAAGTCACGTTAAAAGGAATGCTCAGCTCGGCATCTAAGCCGGCTACCACTTTTTACCTACTACTTTTTAGGTGGAGAAAAGTAATATTAAAATTTATGCTCAGCACGACGTCTAAGTCGGGTAGTGCTTTTTTTTACCTACTACTTCTTAGGGGGAGAAAAGTCATATTAAAATGTATGCTCAGCTCAACGTCTAAGTCGGCTAGTGCTTTTTTTTACCTACTACTTCTTAGGGGGAGAAAAGTCACGTTAAAAGGAATGCTCAGCTCGGAATCTAAGCCGGCTACCACTTTTTACCTACTACTTCTTAGGCGGAGAAAAGTCATATTAAAATGTATGCTCAGTACGACGTCTAAGTCGGCTAGTGCTTTATTTTTTACCTACTACTTCTTAGGGAGAGAAAAGTCACGTTATAAGGTATGCTCAGCTCGGCATCTAAGCCGGCTACCACTTTTTACCTACTACTTCTAAGGGGGAGAAAAGTCATATTAAAATGTATGCTCAGCTCAACGTCTAAGTCGGCGAGTGCTTTTTTTTACCTACTACTTCTTAGGGGCAGAAAAGTCATATTAAAATGTATGCTCAGCTCAACGTCTAAGTCGGCTAGTGCATTTTTTTACCTACTACTTCTTAGGGGGAGAAAAGTCACGTTAAAAGGTATGCTCACAGCTCGACGTCTAAGTCGGCTAGTGCTTTTTTTTTACCTACTATCTTCTATAGGGGGAGAAAAGTCACGTTATAAAGGTATGCTCCAGCACGACGTCTAAGTCCGGGTAGTGCTTTTTTTTACCTACTACTTCTTAGGGGGAGAAAAGTCACGTTAAAAGGTATGCCTTCAGCACGACGTCTACGTCGGGTAGTGCTTTTTTTACCTACTACTTTTAGGGGGAGAAAAGTCATTAAAAGAATGCTCCAGCTCGGAAGTCTAAGCCGGCTACCACTTTTTACCTACTACTTCTAGGCGGAGAAAAGTCATACTTAAAAATGTATGCTCAGTACGACGTTCTAAGTCGGCTAGGTGCTTTATTTTTACCTACTACTTTCTTTAGGGAGAGAAAAGTCACGTGTATAAGGTATGCTCAGCTCGGCATCTAACCCGGCTACCCACTTTTTACCTACTACTTCTAAGGGGGAGAAAAGTCATATTAAAATGTATGCTCAGCTCAACGTCTAAGTCGGCGAGTGCTTTTTTTTACCTACTACTTCTTAGGGGCAGAAAGTCATATTAAAATGTATGCTCAGCTCAACGTCTAAGTCGGCTAGTGCATTTTTTTTACCTACTACTTCTTAGGGGGAGAAAAGTCACCGTTAAAAGGTATTGCTCAGCTCGACGTCTAAGTCGGCTAGTGCTTTTTTTTACCTACTACTTCTTTAGGGGGAGAAAGAGTCACGTTAAAAGGTATGCTCAGTTCGACGTCTAAGGTCGGCTAGTGTTTTTTTTTACCTACTACTTCTTAGTGGGAGAAAAAGTCCCGTTATAAGGTAGGCTCAGGCACGGCATACTAAGCCGGATACCACCTTTTTTACCTAACTACTTCTTAGGGGGAGAAATAGGTCATATTAAAATGTATGCCTCAAGCACGACGTCTAAAGTCGGCTAGTGCTTTTTTTTACCCTACTACTTCTTAGGGGGAGAAAAGTCATATAAAATGTATGCTCAGCTCGACGTCTAAGGTGGCTAGTGGCTTTTTTTTACCTACTAGCTTCTTAGGGGGAGAAAAGTCACGTTAAAGAATGTATGCTCAGCTCGGCATCTTAGCCGGCTACCACTTTTTACCTACTACTTCTTAAGCTGGCCATAGACGCAAAGATCCGATCTTACGAATCAACGTACGATCGGGTTCAGATCAAAGTCTTTACCATTCCGATCAAATAGAACAGATCACCCAACTGACGGCAATCGTACGATACTTATGTCTGACAACACTAGTGACAAAAATCGTACGATCGCAATACACGCAGAGATATTATTTTTCTAACCTGTCCGATATCTAATGTCGGACTCTTTCGTACGAATCCACGATTCGTACGATCGGATCTTTGCGTCTATGGCCAGCTTTAGAGGGAGAAAATTCATGTTAAAAGGTATGCTCAGCTCCTGAGCCAGCTAATGCTTTTTACCTACTAACTTCTTAGGGGGCAGAAAAGTCATATTAAAATGTATGCTCAGCTCGGCGTCTAAGTCGGCTAGTGCTTTTTTTTACCTACTACTTCTTAGGGGGAGAAAAGTCACGTTAAAAGGTATGCTCAGCTCGACGTCTAAGCCGGCTACCACTTTTTACCTACTACTTCTTAGAGGGAGAAAAGTCATGTTAAAAGGTATGCTTAGCTCCTGAGTCGGCTAATGCTTTTTACCTACTACTTCTTAGGGGGAGAAAAGTAACGTTAAAAGGTATGCTCAGCTCTGCGTCGAAGCGGGCAGGTGCTTTTTACCTACTGCTTCTTAGGGGGAGAAAAGTCACGTTAAAAGATATGCTCAGCTCTTGAGCCGGCTATCGCTTTTTACCTACTACTTCTTACGGGGAGAAAAGTCAAGTTAAAAGGTATGCTCAGCTCGGCGTCTGAGCCGGCTAGCGCTGTTTACCTACTACTTCTTAGGGATAGAAAAGTCAAGTTAAAAGGTATGCTCAGCTTGGCGTTTTAGTCGGCTATCGCTTTTTACCTACTACTTCTTAGTGGGAGAAAAGTCACGTTAAAAGGTATGCTCAGCTCTTTGTCTAAGCGGGCAAGCGCTTTTTACCTACTACTTCTTTAGGGGGGAGAAGAGCCACGTTAAAAGGTATGCTCAGCTCCTGAGCCGGCTAATGCTTTTTACCTACTACTTCTTAAGGAGAGAAAAGTCACATTAAAAGGTATGCTCAGCTCGGCGTCTGAGCCGGCTACCGCTTTTTACCTACTACTTCTTATGGGGAGAAAAGTCACGTTAAAAGGTATGCTCAGCTCTGCGTCTAAGCGGGCAAGAGCTTTTTACCTACTACTTCTTAGGGGGAGAAAAGTCACGTTAAAAGGTATGCTCAGCTCGAAGTCTAAGTCGGCTAGTGCTTTTTTTTACCTACTACTTCTTAGGGGGAGAAAAGTCACGTTAAAAGGTATGCTCAGCTCGACGTCTTAAGGTGGCCATACATGGATAGATCTGCTCGTTTGGCGATGTCGCAAACGAGCGGATCTCCCTCCGATATGCCCACCTTGAGGTGGGCAATATCGGGCAGATCCGATCGTGGGCCCTAGGGCCCAACGATCGGATCCTAGCATTTGGCAAACGAGCGGTCAGATCGCGGGACCGCATCAACGAAGAGATCCCGACTTTCGGCCAGATCTCGATCAGGGAAGCCCGTCGGGGCCCCCATACACGGGCCGATAAGCTGCTGACACAGTCTGTCGGCAGCTTTTATCGGCCCATGTATGGCCACCTTAAGTCGGCTAGTGCTTTTATTTTTTTTACCTACTACTTCTTTGGGGGAAAAAAGTCACGTTAAATGGTATGCTCAGCTCTTGGCGTCTGAGCCGGCTACCGCTTTTTACCTACTACTTCTTAGAGGGAGAAAAGTCACGTTAAAAGGTATGCTCAGCTCGACATCTAAGTCGGCTAGTGCTTTTTTTTACCTACTACTTCTTAGGGGGAGAAAAGTAATGTTAAAAGGTATGCTCAGCTCGGCATCTGAGCCGGCTACCACTTTTTACCTACTGCTTCTTAGGGAGAGAAAAGTCACGTTAAAAGGTATGCTTAGCTAGGCGTCTGAGCCGTATAACGATTTTAACCTACTACTTCTTAGGGGGAGAAAGTTATGTTAAAAGGTATGCTCAGCTTGGCGTCTGAGCCGTCTAACGATTTTTACCTACAACTTCTTAGGGGGAGAAAAATCATGTTAAAAGGTATGCTCAGCTTGGCGTTTGAGTCGACTAGCGCTTTTTACCTACTACTTCTTAGGGGGAGAAATGTCACGTTTAAAGGTATGCTCAGCTCATCATCTGAGATGGCTAGTGCTTTTTACCTACTACTTCTTAGGGGGAGAAAAGTCACGTTAAAAGGTATACTCAGCTCGGCGGGTGAGCCTGCTAGCGCTTTTTACATACTAATTTGTAGGGGGGAAAAAGTCACGTTAAAAGGTATGCTCAGCTCGGCTTCTGAGCCTGCTAGCGCTTTTTACCTACTACTTCTTAGGGAGAGAAAAGTCACGTTTAAAGGTATGCTCAGCTTGGCATTTGAGCCGGCTATCGCTTTTTACCTACTACTTCTTAGTGGGAGAAAAGTCACGTTAAAATGTATGCTCAGCTCTGCGTCTAAGCGGGCAAGCTCTTTTTACCTACTACATCTTAGTGGGAGAAAAGTCACGTTAAAAGGTATGCTGAGCTTGACGTCTGAGCCAGCTAACGCGTTTTACCTACTACTTCTTAGGGGGAGAAAAATCACGTTAAAAGGTATACTCAGCTCGGAGTCTGAGCAGTCTAACAATTTTACCTACTACTTCTTAGGGGGAGAAAAGTCACGTTAAAAGTTATGCTCAGCTCGGCAGGTGAGCCGGCTAGCGCTCTTTACCTACTGCTTCTTAGGGAGAGAAAAGTCACGTTAAAAGGTATGCTCAGCTTAGCGTCTGAGTCGGCTAGCGCTTTTTACCTACTACTTCTTAGAGGGAGAAAAGTCACGTTAAAAGGTATGCTCAGCTCCTGAGCCGGCTAATGCTTTTTATCTACTACTTCTTAGTGAGAGAAAAGTCACATTAAAAGGTATGCTCAGCTCCTGAGCTGGCTAATGCTTTTTACCTACTACTTCTTAGGTTGAGAAAAGTTACGTTAAAAGGTATGCTCAGCTTGGCGTCTGAGCCGGCAAGCGCTTTTTACCTACTACTTCTTAGGGAGAGAAAAGTCATGTTAAAAGGTATGCTCAGCTCGGCATCTAAGCAGGCTACCACTTTTTACCTACTACTTCTTAGAGGGAGAAAAGTCATGTTAAAAGGTATGCTCAGCTCCTGAGCCAGCTAATGCTTTTTACCTACTACTTCTTAGGGGGAGAAAAGTCATATTAAAATGTATGCTCAGCACAACGTCAAAGTCGGGTAGTGCTTTTTTTCACCTACTACTTCTTAGGGGGAGAAAAGTAACGTTAAAAGGAATGCTCAGCTCAGCATCTAAGCCGGCTACCACTTTTTACCTACTACTTCTTAGGGGGAGAAAAGTCATATTAAAATGTATGCTCAGCACGACGTCTAAGTCGGGTAGTGCTTTTTTTTACCTACCACTTCTTAGGGGGAGAAAAGTCATATTAAAATGTATGCTCAGCTCAACGTCTAAGTCGGCTAGTGCTTTTTTTTACCTACTACTTCTTAGGGGGAGAAAAGTCACGTTAAAAGGTATGCTCAGCTCGACGTCTAAGACGGCTAGTGCTTTTTTTACCTACTACTTCTTAGGAGGAGAAAAGTCACTTTAAAAGGAATGCTCAGCTCGGCATCTTAGCCGGCTACCACTTTTTACCTACTACTTCTTAGGGGGAGAAAAGTCATATTAAAAGGTATGATCAGCTCGACGTCTAAGTCGGCTAGTGCTTTTTTTTACCTACTACTTCTTAGGGGGAGAAAAGTCACGTTATAAGGTATGCTCAGCTCGGCATCTAAGCCGGCTACCACTTTTTACCTACTACTTCTTAGGGGGAGAAAAGTCATATTAAAAGGTATGCTCAGCTCCTGAGCCGGCTAATGCTTTTTACCTACTACTTCTTAGGTTGAGAAAAGTCATATTAAAATGTATGCTCAGCACGACGTCTAAGTCGGCTAGTGCTTTTTTTTTACCTACTACTTCTTAGGGGGAGAAAAGTCACGTTAAAAGTTATGCTCAGCTCGGCATCTGAGCCGGCTACCACTTTTTACCTACTACTTCTTAGGGGAGAAAAGTCATATTAAAATGTATGCTCAGCTCAACGTCTAAGTCGGCTAGTGCTTTTTTTTTACATACTACTTCTTAGGGGGAGAAAAGTCACGTTTAAAGGTATGCTCAGCTCGTCGTCTGAGATGGCTAATGCTTTTTACCTACTACTACTTGGGGGGGAAAGTCACGTTAAAAGTTCTGTTTAGCTCGGCGTCTAAGTCGGCTAGTGCTTTTTCTTACCTACTACTTCTTAGGGGGAGAAAAGTCACGTTAAAAGGTATGCTCAGCTCGACGTCTAAGTCGGCTAGTGCTTTTTTTTACCTACTACTTCTTAGGGGGAGAAAAGTCACGTTAAAAGGTATGCTCAGCTCGACGTCTAAGTCGGCTAGTGCTTTTTTTTACCTACTACTTCTTAGAGGAGAAAAGTCACTTTAAAAGGAATGCTTCAGCTCGGCATTCTTAGCCGGCTACCACTTTTTACCTACTACTTCTTAGAGGGAGAAAATCATGTTAAAAGGTATGCTCAGCTCCTGAGACAGCTAATGCTTTTACCTACTACTTCTTAGGGGGAGAAAGTCATATTAAAATGTATGCTCAGCTCGACGTCTAAGTCGGCTAGTCCTTTTTTTACCTACTACTTCTTAGGGGGAGAAATGTCCCATTATAAGGTATGCTCAGCACGGCATCTAAGCCGGATACCACTTTTACCTCACTTACTTCTTTAGGGGGAGAAAGTCATATTAAATGTATGCTCACCTCGACGTCTAAGTCGGCTAGTGCTTTTTTTTACCTACTACTTCTTAGGGGGAGAAAAGTCATATTAAAATGTATGCTCAGCTCGACGTCTAAGTTGGCTAGTGCTTTTTTTTACCTACTACTTCTTAGGTTGAGAAAGTCATATTAAAATGTATGCTCAGCTCAACGTCTATGTCGGCTAGTGCTTTTTTTTACCTACTACTTCTTAGGGGGAGAAAAGTCACGTTAAAAGGTATGCTCAGCTCGACGTCTAAGTCGGCTAGTGCTTTTTTTTACCTACTACTTCTTATGGGGAGGAAAGTGACATTAAAAGGTATGCACAGCTCGGCATCGAAGCCGGCTACACTTTTTACCTACTACTTCTTAGAGGGAGAAAGTCATGTTAAAAGATTATGCTCAGCTCCTGAGCCGGCTAATGCTTTTTACCTACTACTTCTCTAGGTTGAGAAAAGTCATATTAAAATGTATGCTCAGCACGACGTCTAAGTCGGTAGTGCTTCTTTTTTACCTACTACTTCTTAGGGGAAGAAAAGTCATATTAAAATGTATGCTCAGCTCAACGTCTAAGTCGGCTAGTGCTTTTTTTTACCTACTACTTCTTAGGGGAGAAAAAGTCACGTTAAAAGGAATGCTCAGCTCGGAATCTAAGCCGGCTACCACTTTTTACCTACTACTTCTTAGGGGAGAAAAGTCATATTAAAATGTATGCTCAGCTCGACGTCTAAGTTCGGCTAGTGCTTTTTTTACCTACTACTTTCTTAGGGGGAGAAAAGTCATATTAAAATGTATGCTCAGCTCAACGTCTAAGTCGCTAGTGCTTTTTTTTACCTACTACTTCTTTAGGGGAGAAAAGTCATGTTAAAAGGTATGCTCAGCTCGGCAGCTAAGCCGGCTACCACTTTTTACCTACTACTTCTTAGAGGGAGAAAAGTCATGTTAAAAGGTATGCTCAGCTCCTGAGCCGGCTAATGCTTTTTACCTACTACTTCTTAGGGGGAGAAAGTCATATTAAAATGTCATGCTCAGCTCAACGTCTAATTCGGCTAGTGCTTTTTTTTACCTACTACTTCTTAGGGGGAGAAAAGTCACGTTAAAACGATATGCTCAGCTCGGCATCTAAGACGGCTACCACTTTTTACCTACTACTTCTTAGGGGAGAAAAGTCAATATTTAAAATGTATGCTCAGCACGACGTCTAAGTCGGGTAGTGCTTTTTTTACCTACTACTTCTTAGGGGGAGAAAAAGTCATATTAAAATGTATGCTCAGCTCAACGTCTAAGTCGGCTAGTGCTTTTTTTTTACCTACTACTTCTTAGGGGGAGAAAAGTCATTAAAAGGTATGCTCAGCTCGACGTCTAAGTCGGCTAGTGCTTTTTTTACCTACTACTTCTTAGGGGGAGAAAAGTCACGTTAAAAGGTATGCTCAGCTCGACGTCTAAGTCGGCTAGTGCTTTTTTTTACCTACTACTTCTTAGGGGAGAAAAGTCACGTTAAAAGGAATGCTCAGCTCGATCTAAGCCGGCTACCACTTTTTACCTACTACTTCTTAGGGGGAGAAAAGTCATATTAAAATGTATGCTCAGCTCGACGTCTAAGTCGGCTAGTGTTTTTTTTTACCTACTACTTCTTAGGGGGAGAAAAGTCACGTTAAAAAATGCTCAGCTCGGCATCTTAGCCGGCTACCACTTTTTACCTACTACTTCTTTTTCGGGTATCGGGGGGTTATATTACGGGGTGACATCAGTACCGGGCTACTAAATTTTGTTCTTTCGTTTTTACTATATCTTTAGAGGGAGAAAATTCATGTTAAAAGGTATGCTCAGCTCCTGAGCCAGCTAATGCTTTTTACCTACTACTTCTTAGGGGAGAAAAGTCATATTAAAATGTATGCTCAGCTCGGCGTCTAAGTCGGCTAGTGCTTTTTTTTACCTACTACTTCTTAGGGGGAGAAAAGTCACGTTAAAAGGTATGCTCAGCTCGACGTCTAAGCCGGCTACCACTTTTTACCTACTACTTCTTAGAGGGAGAAAAGTCATGTTAAAAGGTATGCTTAGCTCCTGAGTCGGCTAATGCTTTTTACCTACTACTTCTTAGGGGGAGAAAAGTAACGTTAAAAGGTATGCTCAAAGCGGGCAGTGCTTTTTACCTACTGCTTCTTGGGGGAGAAAAGTCACGTTAAAAGATATGCTCAGCTCTTGAGCCGGCTATCGCTTTTTACCTACTACTTCTTACGGGGAGAAAAGTCAAGTTAAAAGGTATGCTCAGCTCGGCGTCTGAGCCGGCTAGCGCTTTTACCTACTACTTCTTAGGGATAGAAAAGTCAAGTTAAAAGGTATGCTCAGCTTGGCGTTTTAGTCGGCTATCGCTTTTTACCTACTACTTCTTAGGGGAGAAAAGTCACGTTAAAAGGTATGCTCAGCTCGTCTAAGCGGGCAAGCGCTTTTTACCTACTACTTCTTAGGGGGAGAAAGCCACGTTAAAAGGTATGCTCAGCTCCTGAGCCGGCTAATGCTTTTTACCTACTACTTCTTAAGGAGAGAAAAGTCACATTAAAAGGTATGCTCAGCTCGGCGTCTGAGCCGGCTACCGCTTTTTACCTACTACTTCTTATGGGGAGAAAAGTCACGTTAAAAGGTATGCTCAGCTCTGCGTCTAAGCGGGCAAGAGCTTTTTACCTACTACTTCTTAGGGGGAGAAAAGTCACGTTAAAGGTATGCTCAGCTCGAAGTCTAAGTCGGCTAGTGCTTTTTTACGCTACTACTTCTTAGGGGGAGAAAAGTCACGTTAAAAGGTATGCTCAGCTCGACGTCTTAAGGTGGCCATACATGGATAGATCTGCTCGTTTGCGATGTCGCCAAACGAGCGGATCTCCCTCCGATATGCCCACCTTGAGGTGGGCAATATCGGGCAGATCCGATCGTGGGCCCTAGGGCCCAACGATCGGATCCTAGCATTTGGCAAACGAGCGGTCAGATCGCGGGACCGCATCAACGAAGAGATCCCGACTTTCGGCCAGATCTCGATCAGGGAAGCCCGTCGGGGGCCCCCATACACGGGCCGATAAGCTGCTGACACAGTCTGTCGGCAGCTTTTATCGGCCCATGTATGGCCACCTTAAGTCGGCTAGTGCTTTTATTTTTTTACCTACTACTTCTTTGGGGGAAAAAAGTCACGTTAAATGGTATGCTCAGCTCTTGGCGTCTGAGCCGGCTACCGCTTTTTACCTACTACTTCTTAGAGGGAGAAAAGTCACGTTAAAAGGTATGCTCAGCTCGACATCTAAGTCGGCTAGTGCTTTTTTTACCTACTACTTCTTAGGGGGAGAAAGTAATGTTAAAAGGTATGCTCAGCTCGGCATCTGAGCCGGCTACCACTTTTTACCTACTGCTTCTTAGGGAGAGAAAGTCACGTTAAAAGGTATGCTTAGTTAGGCGTCTGAGCCGTATAACGATTTTAACCTACTACTTCTTAGGGGGGAGAAAAGTTATGTTAAAAGGTATGCTCAGCTTGGCATCTGAGCCGTCTAACGATTTTTTACCTACAACTTCTTAGGGGGAGAAAAATCATGTTAAAAGGTATGCTCAGCTTGGCGTTTGAGTCGACTAGCGCTTTTTACCTACTACTTCTTAGGGGGAGAAATGTCACGTTTAAAGGTATGCTCAGCTCATCATCTGAGATGGCTAGTGCTTTTTACCTACTACTTCTTAGGGGGAGAAAAGTCACGTTAAAAGGTATACTCAGCTCGGCGGGTGAGCCTGCTAGCGCTTTTTACATACTAATTTGTAGGGGGGAAAGTCACGTTAAAAGGTATGCTCAGCTCGGGCTTCTGAGCCCTGCTAGCGCTTTTTACCTACTACTTCTTAGGAGAGAAAAAGTCACGTTTAAAGGTATGCTCAGCTTGGCATTTGAGCCGGCTATCGCCTTTTTACCTACTACTTCTTAGTGGGAGAAAAGTCACGTTAAAATGTATGCTCAGCTCTGCGTCTAAGCGGGCAAGCTCTTTTTACCTACTACATCTTAGTGGGAGAAAAGTCACGTTAAAAGGTATGCTGAGCTTGACGTCTGAGCCAGCTAACGCGTTTTACCTACTACTTCTTAGGGGGAGAAAAATCACGTTAAAAGGTATCTCAGCTCGGAGTCTGAGCAGTCTAACAATTTTTACCTACTACTTCTTAGGGGGAGAAAGTCACGTTAAAAGTTATGCTCAGCTCGGCAGGTGAGCCGGCTAGCGCTCTTTACCTACTGCTTCTTAGGGAGAGAAAAGTCACGTTAAAAGGTATGCTCAGCTTAGCGTCTGAGTCGGCTAGCGCTTTTTACCTACTACTTCTTAGAGGGAGAAAAGTCACGTTAAAAGGTAATGCTCAGCTCCTGAGCCGGCTAATGCTTTTTATCTACTACTTCTTAGTGAGAGAAAAGTCACATTAAAAGGTATGCTCAGCTCCTGAGCTGGCTAATGCTTTTTACCCTACTACTTCTTAGGTTGAGAAAAGTTACGTTAAAAGTTATGCTCAGCTTGGCGTCTGAGCCGGCAAGTCGCTTTTTACCTACTACTTCTTAGGGATGAGAAAAGTCATGTTAAAAGGTATGCTCAGCTCGGCATCTAAGCAGGCTACCACTTTTTACCTACTACTTCTTAGAGGAGAAAAGTCATGTTAAAAGGTATGCTCACTTCCTGAGCCAGCTAATTGCTTTTTACTACTACTTCTTAGGGGGAGAAAAGTCATATTAAAATGTATGCTCAGCACAACGTCAAAGTCGGGTAGTGCTTTTTTTCACCTACTACTTCTTAGGGGGAGAAAAGTACGTTAAAAGGAATGCTCAGCTCAGCATCTAAGCCGGCTACCACTTTTTACCTACTACTTCTTAGGGGGAGAAAAGTCATATTAAAATGTATGCTCAGCACGACGTCTAAGTCGGGTAGTGCTTTTTTTTACCTACCACTTCTTAGGGGGAGAAAAGTCATATTAAAATGTATGCTCAGCTCAACGTCTAAGTCGGCTAGTGCTTTTTTTTACCTACTACTTCTTAGGGGGAGAAAAGTCACGTTAAAAGTATGCTCAGCTCGACGTCTAAGCGGCTAGTGCTTTTTTTACCTACTACTTCTTAGGAGGAGAAAAGTCACTTTAAAAGGAATGCTCAGCTCGGCATCTTAGCCGGCTACCACTTTTTACCTACTACTTCTTAGGGGGAGAAAAGTCATATTAAAAGGTATGATCAGCTCGACGTCTAAGTCGGCTAGTGCTTTTTTTTACCTACTACTTCTTAGGGGGAGAAAAGTCACGTTATAAGGTATGCTCAGCTCGGCATCTAAGCCGGCTACCACTTTTTACCTACTACTTCTTAGGGGAGAAAAGTCATATTAAAAGGTATGCTCAGCTCCTGAGCCGGCTAATGCTTTTTACCTACTACTTCTTAGGTTGAGAAAAGTCATATTAAAATGTATGCTCAGCACGACGTCTAAGTCGGCTAGTGCTTTTTTTTTACCTACTACTTCTTAGGGGGAGAAAAGTCACGTTAAAAGTTATGCTCAGCTCGGCATCTGAGCCGGCTACCACTTTTTACCTACTACTTCTTAGGGGAGAAAAGTCATATTAAAATGTATGCTCAGCAAGTCCATCGTTAAAGGTATGCTGCAGGAGCTGCTTCGACCGTCTAAGTTGGTGGCTAAGTGCTTTTTTTGTACCTACTTACTTGCTTAGGGGGCAGAAAAGTCATATTAAAATTTGCTCAGAGCTCGATTCTCACGTCCGAGCTAGTGAGCTTTTTTTTTACCTACTACTTCTTAGGGGGAGAAAGAGTACGTTAACAGGTATGCGTCAGCTTCGAGCGTCTACAGGGTGTTGGTCGCGTGAGTGTGGGCTGGTGTGTGATGTTGGATTTTGTGTTAACCTACTACTCGCTCTTAGGGGCAGACCAAAGGTGCAGATATTAAGAATGTGTCAACTGCTTCAAGCTCAAGCACGTCTAATGTCGGCTAGTGCTTTTTTTACGCTACTACTGGTCTTTTTAGGGGGAGAAAAGGTTGACGTAATGAAGGGTGGATGCTCAGGGTGGCGTCGTACGTCGTAACGGTCGGCGGGGAGCTTAGTGCTTGTTGTGTGGTAGCGCGCTCTCGTACTGTGTGACGTGTGTCGTTTAGGGGTGAAGTGGAGAAAGAGTCCGTTGTAAGAGTTGGTGTTGTAGGTATGCTCAGCTCGACGTCTGAATCGGCCTAGGGGTGCTTTTTTTTACCTACTGCTTTTATGGCTGTTGGTGGTGGGTTGCCTTATTCGGTAATGGGTAGAAAAGTCACGTTAAAAAGTGTATGCTCAGGCTTGGCGTGCTGGTCGGCTAATCGCTTTTAAGCTGCGTACTACACGTGTCGTGTAGGGGGAGAAAAGGGTGACACGTTAAAAGTTAAGCTCAGCTCGGCAGTGACCGGGCTAGC
This sequence comes from Xenopus laevis, assembly GCF_017654675.1. Classification (NCBI taxonomy): domain Eukaryota; kingdom Metazoa; phylum Chordata; class Amphibia; order Anura; family Pipidae; genus Xenopus; species Xenopus laevis. The sequence continues at coordinate 54,882,915 of NC_054380.1, forward strand.
GATCTTACCTACTGGTTCTCTTAGGGAGGATAAATCAGTTAAAAGGTATGGCTTCAGCTCGCATCGTGTGAGCTGGCTACCACTGGTTTTACGGTACTACTTCTAAGGGGAGAAAGTCGACGTTTAAGGTAGTTTGTGCTGCAAGTCTCGTCATCCTGAGATGGGCCACTGCTATGTACCTACTAGCTGACTTAGGGGAGAAAAAAGTCATCGTTAAAAGGTATGCTGCAGCTTAGCGTTGAGTCGGGGCTGCGCTTGTTTACTCTACTGACTTCTAGGGGGAGAAAAGGTCACGATTAATGCGGGTAGGTATGCTCAGGCTTTGAGCCGGCTAAGAAGCTTTATAACCCTATTGACTTTCTTAAGGGGAGAAAAGTCACTTTCAAAGGTTATGCTCAGCTCCTGGATCCCGGCTAATTGGCTTTTTATCTACTACTTTCTTGAGTGAAGAGAGAAATGTCACGATAAAAGGTCATGGCTTCCCAGCTCGCTGAGGCTGGCGTAATGGCTTTTTAGCCCTACTACGTTCTTAGGTTGAGGAAAAGAGTTACGTTAGAAAGGGTATGCTCAAGGTCTTGGGCTCTGAGCCGGGCTAGCCTTTTTACCCCTACTCTAAACGTTCTTAGGGAGTAGAAAGGTCGATGGTGTAAAAGGTAGTGGCTCAGGCTTCGCATTCTAAATCGGCCGCTACCACGTTTTGTTAACCGGTACTACTAGTCGTTGGATGTGGGAGAAGGATTTCAGCTGTTTTGGAGTATTTAGGTATGTGGTGTGCGCTCAGTTTAGCTTGTGATACGGTTGTTGTCTGAGTGTGTGTGAGTGTGTCGGGTTGTTGTGGTCTGTGAGGGTTTTGTGTCTGTTTTTATGTGTTTAGGCCTAGTCGTACTTCGTTGAGGGGGAGAAGTCACGTTTTTAAAGGTATGCTCCAGCTGCGGCCATCTAATGCCGGGCTTACTCGACGTGTTTTACCGTATAACTTTTCTTAGAGGAAGAATAAGTCATGGTTAAAGAGGTATGCTCGTGCTCCTGAGCCGCTAATTTGGCTGGTGTTGTACCTACTACTTTCTTAGGTTGGAAAAGTCATACTAAGATGTATGCTCAGCAGACGTTCTAAGTCCGGCTAGTGCATTTTTTTCTGAACCTGGGTACTACTTCTTTGAGGGGGGAGAAAAAGTCAACGTTAAAGTTATGTGCCTCAGCTCGGCAGGTCTTAAGCCAGCTAGCACTTTTTACCTGCTCTAGCCTTCTTAGGTGGGAGAAGAGTCACTGGTTGTAAAAAGGTATGCTCGAGCTCTACCGTCTAAGGTCGCGGGCTAGTGCCGCTGTTTTTTTGACCTAGCTTACTTCTGTAGGGGGAGAAAAGTCACGTTATAATGAATGGTTGATGCTCAGCTGCGGTGAGTCGTCTATGTCGGGGCTAGTGGCTGTGTTTGTACTTGGTGACGTGACTGGGTGTGTCTTGCGAGGGAAAAGAGTGCTACTGTAAACGAGAGTATGCGCGCTCAGCTCGACTCTAGTCGGCTGACCACTTGTTTTACCGGTACTACTTCTTCGAGGGGAGAAGTCTACGTTTTAAGAAGGGTGATGCGTTTAGCTCCTGACTCCGGCTAATGCCTTTTTTACCCTACTAGCTATCTTAGGTGGGGAGAAAAGTCATATTTAAAATATAGTGCTGCAGCTGCAACGTCTAAGTCGCTGTGCTTTTTTTTACCTAACTACTGGTCATCTTTAGGGGGAGAAAAAGGTACGTTAATAACAGGACATGCTGCAGGCTCGGCATCGGTAAGCCGGCTACCACGTTTTTAACTACTACTTCTTTAGGGGGAGAGAAAAGTCATGATTAGAAATGTGAGTCTCAGCACGACGTCAAAAGTCGGGAGCCGCTTTTTTTCACCTACTTACTTCTTACGGGGAGGAAAAGTCAGCTTAGTAAAGGAATGCTCAGCTGAAGCATGCTAGCCGGGACTACCCACAGCTTTTTACTCTGACTACTGTCTTAGGAGTAAAAGTCATGTAAAGGTATGAATCAGCTCGAGCGTCTAAGTCGGTCCTAGTGCTGTGATTTTTATCCACACTAACTTATCTTGTCTTTAGTCGGAGTACGATCAGTAAGGAATGCTCAGCTCAAGCATCTAAGCCGGCTACCAGCTTCTTTACGCTACTACTCTTCTTAGGGGTAAGCAAGGAGTCGATATTAAATTGTTGCTCGGCCAGCGACCGTCAAAAGTCGGTGAGTGCTTTTTTCACGGTCTTACTACTTCTTAGGGGAGAGAAAAGTTCATGTTAAAAGGCAGATGCTCAGTCTCTGAGGCCGGCTAAATGCTGGTTTGACCTACTACGTGTCCTGTTTTTTAGAGGGTTTATTCTGAGAAAAAAGGTGCCATAGGAATTAAAATGTATGTCTCAGGCACGACGTCTAAGGTATCGGCTGTGCTTTTTTTTACCTACTACTTCTATAGGTGGGAGAAAAAGTCACGTAAAAATAGGGTATGCCTCAGGCTCGGACGTCTAGTCGGCTAGTGGCTTTTTTTTGAAGCCTACTTACTTCTCTAGGGCGGGAGAAATCGTCCGTTTAAGAGGGTATGCTCAGCTTCGACGTCTATAGTCGGCTAGTGCTTTTGTTTTACCTACTTAACTTCTTAGAGGTATATAATTATTATTCTGTATATTTAATTTGTGAAACTCAGTCCTCGATTTCTCAAGGGCTACATCTTTACCTTATCTATATTCTCTATGTATAGTGAGTTATAAATTGTCTCTATTGTATAATAGTGATGGTTCTTTGTCTCTCTTGAGCCTCTATGCTTTTTACTACTACTTCTTAGGGAGAAAAAGTCATATTAGAAGATGTATATGCTCAGCTCAAGTCAAGTCGGGTCTAGGTCTTTTTTTACCTACTACTTGCTTTAGGGAGGATGAAAAGTCACGTATTTAAAGTTATGCTCAGTCTGCGTCGTTCTGAGATGGCTAATGGCTTTTTACCTAACTAGAACTACTTAGGGGGAGAAAATTCACGATTTAAAGTGTCTGCTCAAGCCTCGCCTGCTTTACGAGTCGGCTAGTGTTTTTTTTACCTACTACTCCGTGCTTTAGGGGGAGAAAAAGGTACGTTAAAATGCAGGAATGCTCAGGCTCGTAGCATCCTTGAAAGTCCGGCTACAACTTTGGGTACGCTACTGTAGGTGGTGTTCTTATGGGGGTAGAAAAGTCATAATTAAAAGTAATCCTCAGCTCAACCGTCTAAGGTCGGCTAGGTGCTTTTTTTTTACCTGACAACTTCATAGGAGGAGAAAAAGTCACGTTAAAAGGTATGCTCATCTCGCATGCTTTAGCCGGCTACAACGTTTTAACTACTACTTCTTAGAGGGAGAAAAGTCATGTTAAAAAGGTATGCGGTCAGTGCCTGGAAGCGGGCTAATGCTTTTTTAACCTACGTACTTCTTTAGGTTGAAGAGATAAAGTCATTTATTAAAATGTAGTGCGTCAGGCTCAACGTCTAAGTCCAGTGCTTTTTTTTTACCCTACTACTTCTTAGGGGGAGAAAAGTCACGTTGAAAAGGTATGCTCAGCTCGCGTCTAAGTCGGCTAGTGATTTTTTTTACCTAACCTACTCTTATGGGGGAGAAAAGTCAACGTGTTAAAGAGTGTATGCTCAGGCTCGACGTCTAAGTCGGCTAGTGCTTTTTTTTACCTAACTAGGTGACTTCTTGGAGTAGTCAAAAGTCCACTTTAAAAGGAATGCTCAGCTCGGCATCTTAGCGCGGCTACCAACTTTTTTACCACTACGTTCTTAGAGGGAGAATAGTCTATGTTAAAAGGTATCTCAGCTCTGAGCCAGCTAATGGCTTTTTTTCCTAGCTACTTCTTAGGGGAGAATAAGTCATATTAAGAGGATGTATGCTGCGAGCTCGACCATAAGTCGGCTAGGCGCTTTTTTTGTGTACCTACTATTTCTTTAGGGGGTGAAAAAGTCTGACGTTAAAAGGGTAATGGCTGCAGCTACTGACGTCTGAAGGTCAGCTGCTAGTTGTTTTTTTGTTTAGCTCCATATACTGACTTCTTAGTGGGGAGAAAAGTCGGCGTTATGTAGTATGGGCTCAGGCACGGCATCTAAGCCGGGGAGTCCACTTTTTTACCATACTTACTTCTTAGGGGGAGAAATAGTCATAATTAGAATATGTAGTGCTCAGCACGACGGTGTAAGTGGCTAGTAGGCTTTTGTTTTACCGACTACTTCTTGAGGGGGAGAAAAGTCCACCGTTTAAAAAGTGATGCTACAGCTCGAGAGTCTAAGTCCGGGCTAGTGGCTTTTTTTTTACTACTATCTTCTTATGGGGGAGAAGAAGTTCATGTTAAAAAGGTATCCTCAGCTCGGCATCTAAGCCGGCTACCACTTTTTACCTACTACTTCTTAGAGGGAGAAAAGTCATGTTAAAAGGTATGCTCAGCTCCTGAGCCGGCTAATGCTTTTTACCTACTACTTCTTAGGTTGAGAAAAGTCATTTTAAAATGTATGCTCAGCACGACGTCTAAGTCGGCTAGTGCTTTTTTTTTAACTACTACTTCTTAGGGGGAGAAAAGTCACGTTAAATGGTATGCTCAGCTCGACGTCTGAGAGTGCTAAAGCTTTTTACCTACTACTTCTTAGGGGGAGAAAATTCACGTTAAAAGTTATGCTCAGCTCGGCATCTGAGCCGGCTACCACTTTTTACCTACTACTTCTTAGGGAGAGAAAAGTCACGTTTAAAGGTATGCTCAGCTCGTCGTCTGAGATGGCTAATGCTTTTTACCTACTACTACTTGGGGGGGAAAGTCACGTTAAAAGTTCTGTTTAGCTCGGCGTCTAAGTCGGCTAGTGCTTTTTTTTACCTACCACTTCTTAGGGGGAGAAAAGTCATGTTAAAAGGTATGCTCAGCTCGGCATCTAAGCCGGCTACCACTTTTTACCTACTACTTCGTAGGGGAGAAAAGTCATATTAAAATGTATGCTCAGCACGACGTCTAAGTCGGCTAGTGCTTTTTTTTACCTACTACTTCTTAGGGGGAGAAAAGTCACGTTAAAAGGTATGCTCAGCTCGACGTCTAAGTTGGCTAGTGCTTTTTTTTACCTACTACTTCTTAGGGGCAGAAAAGTCATATTAAAATGTATGCTCAGCTCGATGTCTAAGTCGGCTAGTGCTTTTTTTTACCTACTACTTCTTAGGGGGAGAAAAGTCACGTTAAAAGGTATGCTCAGCTCGACGTCTAAGTTGGCTAGTGCTTTTTTTTACCTACTACTTCTTAGGGGCAGAAAAGTCATATTAAAATGTATGCTCAGCTCAACGTCTAAGTCGGCTAGTGCTTTTTTTTACCTACTACTTCTTAGGGGGAGAAAAGTTACGTTAAAAGGTATGCTCAGCTCGACGTCTAAGTCGGCTAGTGCTTTTTTTTACCTACTACTTCTTAGGGGGAGAAAAGTCACGTTAAAAGGTATGCTCAGCTCGACGTCTAAATCGGCTAGTGCTTTTTTTTACCTACTACTTCTTAGGAGGAGAAAAGTCACGTTAAAAAGGTATGCTCAGCTTGGCGTCTGAGTCGGCTAACGCTTTTTACCTACTACCACTTAGGGGGAGAAAAGTCACGTTAAAAGTTATGCTCAGCTCGGCAGGTGAGCCGGCTAGCGATCTTTACCTACTGCTTCTTAGGGAGAGATAAGTCATGTTAAAAGGTATGCTCAGCTCGGCATCTGAGCTGGCTACCACTTTTTACCTACTACTTCTAAGGGGGAGAAAAGTCACGTTTAAAGGTATGCTCAGCTCGTCATCTGAGATGGCCAACGCTTTTTACCTACTACTACTTAGGGGGAGAAAAGTCACGTTAAAAGGTATGCTCAGCTTAGCGTCTGAGTCGGCTAGCGCTTTTTACCTACTACTTCTTAGGGGGAGAAAAGTCACGTTAAAAGGTATGCTCAGCTCCTGAGCCGGCTAAAGCTTTATACCTATTACTTCTTAGGGGGAGAAAAGTCACTTCAAAAGGTATGCTCAGCTCCTGAGCCGGCTAATGCTTTTTATCTACTACTTCTTAGTGAGAGAAAAGTCACATTAAAAGGTATGCTCAGCTCCTGAGCTGGCTAATGCTTTTTACCTACTACTTCTTAGGTTGAGAAAAGTTACGTTAAAAGGTATGCTCAGCTTGGCGTCTGAGCCGGCTAGCGCTTTTTACCTACTACTTCTTAGGGAGAGAAAAGTCATGTTAAAAGGTATGCTCAGCTCGGCATCTAAGCCGGCTACCACTTTTTACCTACTACTTCTTAGGGGGAGAAAAGTCACGTTAAAAGGTATGCTCAGCTGAACGTCTAAGTCGGCTAGTGCTTTTTTTTACCTACTACTTCTTAGGGGGAGAAAAGTCACGTTAAAAGGTATGCTCAGCTCGGCATCTAAGCCGGCTACCACTTTTTACCTACTACTTCTTAGAGGGAGAAAAGTCATGTTAAAAGGTATGCTCTGCTCCTGAGCCGCTAATGCTTTTTACCTACTACTTCTTAGGTTGAGAAAAGTCATACTAAAATGTATGCTCAGCACGACGTCTAAGTCGGCTAGTGCATTTTTTTTACCTACTACTTCTTAGGGGGAGAAAAGTCACGTTAAAAGGTATGCTCAGCTCGGCATCTAAGCCAGCTACCACTTTTTACCTACTACTTCTTAGGGGGAGAAAAGTCACGTTAAAAGGTATGCTCAGCTCTACGTCTAAGTCCGCTAGTGCTTTTTTTTACCTACTACTTCTTAGGGGGAGAAAAGTCACGTTAAAAGGTATGCTCAGCTCGACGTCTAAGTCGGCTAGTGCTTTTTTTTACCTACTACTTCTTAGGAGGAGAAAAGTCACGTTAAAAAGGTATGCTCAGCTCGACGTCTAAGTCGGCTACCACTTTTTACCTACTACTTCTTAGAGGGAGAAAAGTCATGTTAAAAGGTATGCTTAGCTCCTGAGCCGGCTAATGCTTTTTACCTACTACTTCTTAGGGGGAGAAAAGTCATATTAAAATATATGCTCAGCTCAACGTCTAAGTCGGCTAGTGCTTTTTTTTACCTACTACTTCTTAGGGGGAGAAAAGTCACGTTAAAAGGAATGCTCAGCTCGGCATCTAAGCCGGCTACCACTTTTTACCTACTACTTCTTAGGGGGAGAAAAGTCATATTAAAATGTATGCTCAGCACGACGTCAAAGTCGGGTAGCGCTTTTTTTCACCTACTACTTCTTACGGGGAGAAAAGTCACGTTAAAAGGAATGCTCAGCTCAGCATCTAAGCCGGCTACCACTTTTTACCTACTACTTCTTAGGGGGAGAAAAGTCATATTAAAAGGTATGATCAGCTCGACGTCTAAGTCGGCTAGTGCTTTTTTTCACCTACTACTTCTTAGGGGGAGAAAAGTCACGTTAAAAGGAATGCTCAGCTCAGCATCTAAGCCGGCTACCACTTTTTACCTACTACTTCTTAGGGGGAGAAAAGTCATATTAAATTGTATGCTCAGCACGACGTCAAAGTCGGGTAGTGCTTTTTTTCACCTACTACTTCTTAGGGGGAGAAAAGTCATGTTAAAAGGCATGCTCAGCTCCTGAGCCGGCTAATGCTTTTTACCTACTACTTCTTAGGTTGAGAAAAGTCATATTAAAATGTATGCTCAGCACGACGTCTAAGTCGGCTAGTGCTTTTTTTTACCTACTACTTCTTAGGGGGAGAAAAGTCACGTAAAAAGGTATGCTCAGCTCGACGTCTAAGTCGGCTAGTGCTTTTTTTTACCTACTACTTCTTAGGGGGAGAAAAGTCACGTTAAAAGGTATGCTCAGCTCGACGTCTAAGTCGGCTAGTGCTTTTTTTTACCTACTACTTCTTAGGAGGAGAAAAGTCACGTTAAAAAGGTATGCTCAGCTCGACGTCTAAGTTGGCTACCACTTTTTACCTACTACTTCTTAGAGGGAGAAAAGTCATGTTAAAAGGTATGCTTAGCTCCTGAGCCTGCTAATGCTTTTTACCTACTACTTCTTAGGGGGAGAAAAGTCATATTAAAATGTATGCTCAGCTCAACGTCTAAGTCGGCTAGTGCTTTTTTTTACCTACTACTTCTTAGGGAGAGAAAAGTCACGTTTAAAGTTATGCTCAGCTCGTCGTCTGAGATGGCTAATGCTTTTTACCTACTACTACTTAGGGGGAGAAAATTCACGTTAAAAGTTCTGCTCAGCTCGGCGTCTAAGTCGGCTAGTGCTTTTTTTTACCTACTACTTCTTAGGGGGAGAAAAGTCACGTTAAAAGGAATGCTCAGCTCAGCATCTAAGCCGGCTACAACTTTTTACCTACTACTTCTTATGGGGAGAAAAGTCATATTAAAAGGTATGCTCAGCTCAACGTCTAAGTCGGCTAGTGCTTTTTTTTACCTACAACTTCATAGGAGGAGAAAAGTCACGTTAAAAGGTATGCTCATCTCGGCATCTTAGCCGGCTACCACTTTTTACCTACTACTTCTTAGAGGGAGAAAAGTCATGTTAAAAGGTATGCTCAGCTCCTGAACCGGCTAATGCTTTTTACCTACTACTTCTTAGGTTGAGAAAAGTCATATTAAAATGTATGCTCAGCTCAACGTCTAAGTCGGCTAGTGCTTTTTTTACCCTACTACTTCTTAGGGGGAGAAAAGTCACGTTAAAAGGTATGCTCAGCTCGACGTCTAAGTCGGCTAGTGATTTTTTTTACCTACTACTTCTTAGGGGGAGAAAAGTCACGTTAAAATGTATGCTCAGCACGACGTCAAAGTCGGGTAGCGCTTTTTTTCACCTACTACTTCTTACGGGGAGAAAAGTCACGTTAAAAGGAATGCTCAGCTGAGCATCTAAGCCGGCTACCACTTTTTACCTACTACTTCTTAGGGGGAGAAAAGTCATATTAAAAGGTATGATCAGCTCGACGTCTAAGTCGGCTAGTGCTTTTTTTCACCTACTACTTCTTAGGGGGAGAAAAGTCACGTTAAAAGGAATGCTCAGCTCAGCATCTAAGCCGGCTACCACTTTTTACCTACTACTTCTTAGGGGGAGAAAAGTCATATTAAATTGTATGCTCAGCACGACGTCAAAGTCGGGTAGTGCTTTTTTCACCTACTACTTCTTAGGGGGAGAAAAGTCATGTTAAAAGGCATGCTCAGCTCCTGAGCCGGCTAATGCTTTTTACCTACTACTTCTTAGGTTGAGAAAAGTCATATTAAAATGTATGCTCAGCACGACGTCTAAGTCGGCTAGTGCTTTTTTTTACCTACTACTTCTTAGGGGGAGAAAAGTCACGTAAAAAGGTATGCTCAGCTCGACGTCTAAGTCGGCTAGTGCTTTTTTTTACCTACTACTTCTTAGGGGGAGAAAAGTCACGTTAAAAGGTATGCTCAGCTCGACGTCTAAGTCGGCTAGTGCTTTTTTTTACCTACTACTTCATAGGAGGAGAAAAGTCACGTTAAAAAGGTATGCTCAGCTCGACGTCTAAGTTGGCTACCACTTTTTACCTACTACTTCTTAGAGGGAGAAAAGTCATGTTAAAAGGTATGCTTAGCTCCTGAGCCTGCTAATGCTTTTTACCTACTACTTCTTAGGGGGAGAAAAGTCATATTAAAATGTATGCTCAGCTCAACGTCTAAGTCGGCTAGTGCTTTTTTTTACCTACTACTTCTTAGGGAGAGAAAAGTCACGTTTAAAGTTATGCTCAGCTCGTCGTCTGAGATGGCTAATGCTTTTTACCTACTACTACTTAGGGGGAGAAAATTCACGTTAAAAGTTCTGCTCAGCTCGGCGTCTAAGTCGGCTAGTGCTTTTTTTTACCTACTACTTCTTAGGGGGAGAAAAGTCACGTTAAAAGGAATGCTCAGCTCAGCATCTAAGCCGGCTACAACTTTTTACCTACTACTTCTTATGGGGAGAAAAGTCATATTAAAAGGTATGCTCAGCTCAACGTCTAAGTCGGCTAGTGCTTTTTTTTACCTACAACTTCATAGGAGGAGAAAAGTCACGTTAAAAGGTATGCTCATCTCGGCATCTTAGCCGGCTACCACTTTTTACCTACTACTTCTTAGAGGGAGAAAAGTCATGTTAAAAGGTATGCTCAGCTCCTGAACCGGCTAATGCTTTTTACCTACTACTTCTTAGGTTGAGAAAAGTCATATTAAAATGTATGCTCAGCTCAACGTCTAAGTCGGCTAGTGCTTTTTTTACCCTACTACTTCTTAGGGGGAGAAAAGTCACGTTAAAAGGTATGCTCAGCTCGACGTCTAAGTCGGCTAGTGATTTTTTTACCTACTACTTCTTAGGGGGAGAAAAGTCACGTTAAAAGGTATGCTCAGCTCGACGTCTAAGTCGGCTAGTGCTTTTTTTTACCTACTACTTCTTAGGAGTAGAAAAGTCACTTTAAAAGGAATGCTCAGCTCGGCATCTTAGCCGGCTACCACTTTTTACCTACTACTTCTTAGAGGGAGAAAAGTCATGTTAAAAGGTATGCTCAGCTCCTGAGCCAGCTAATGCTTTTTTTCCTACTACTTCTTAGGGGAGAAAAGTCATATTAAAATGTATGCTCAGCTCGACGCATAAGTCGGCTAGCGCTTTTTTTTACCTACTACTTCTTAGGGGGAGAAAAGTCACGTTAAAAGGTATGCTCAGCTCGACGTCTAAGTCAGCTAGTGTTTTTTTTTACCTACTACTTCTTAGGGGGAGAAAAGTCCCGTTATAAGGTATGCTCAGCACGGCATCTAAGCCGGATACCACTTTTTACCTACTACTTCTTAGGGGGAGAAAAGTCATATTAAAATGTATGCTCAGCACGACGTGTAAGTTGGCTAGTGCTTTTTTTTACCGACTACTTCTTAGGGGGAGAAAAGTCACGTTAAAAGGTATGCTCAGCTCGAAGTCTAAGTCGGCTAGTGCTTTTTTTTACCTACTACTTCTTAGGGGGAGAAAAGTCATGTTAAAAGGTATGCTCAGCTCGGCATCTAAGCCGGCTACCACTTTTTACCTACTACTTCTTAGAGGGAGAAAAGTCATGTTAAAAGGTATGCTCAGCTCCTGAGCCGGCTAATGCTTTTTACCTACTACTTCTTAGGTTGAGAAAAGTCATATTAAAATGTATGCTCAGCACGACGTCTAAGTCGGCTAGTGCTTTTTTTTTACCTACTACTTCTTAGGGGGAGAAAAGTCACGTTAAATGGTATGCTCAGCTCGACATCTGAGAGTGCTAAAGCTTTTTACCTACTACTTCTTAGGGGGAGAAAATTCACGTTAAAAGTTATGCTCAGCTCGGCATCTGAGCCGGCTACCACTTTTTACCTACTACTTCTTAGGGAGAGAAAAGTCACGTTTAAAGGTATGCTCAGCTCGTCGTCTGAGATGGCTAATGCTTTTTACCTACTACTACTTGGGGGGGGGGAAGTCACGTTAAAAGTTCTGTTTAGCTCGGCGTCTAAGTCGGCTAGTGCTTTTTTTTTACCTACTACTTCTTAGGGGGAGAAAAGTCATGTTAAAAGGTATGCTCAGCTCGGCATCTAAGCCGGCTACCACTTTTTACCTACTACTTCTTAGGGGAGAAAAGTCATATTAAAATGTATGCTCAGCTCAACGTCTAAGTCGGCTAGTGCTTTTTTTTTTACCTACTACTTCTTAGGGGGAGAAAAGTCACGTTAAAAGGTATGCTCAGCTCGGCATCTTAGCCGGCTACCACTTTTTACCTTCTACTTCTTAGAGGGAGAAAAGTCATGTTAAAAGGTATGCTCAGCTCCTGAGCCGGCTAATGCTTTTTACCTACTACTTCTTAGGTTGAGAAAAGTCATATTAAAATGTATGCCGACGTCTAAGTCGGCTAGTGCTTTTTTTTACCTACCACTTCTTAGGGGGAGAAAAGTCACGTTAAAAGGAATGCTCAGCTCGGCATCTAAGCCGGCTAATGCTTTTTACCTACTACTTCTTAGGTGGAGAAAAGTCATATTAAAATGTATGCTCAGCACGACGTCTAAGTCGGGTAGTGCTTTTTTTCACCTACTACTTCTTAGGGGGAGAAAAGTCACGTTAAAAGGAATGCTCAGCTCGGCATCTAAGCCGGCTACCACTTTTTACCTACTACTTTTTAGGGGGAGAAAAGTCATATTAAAATGTATGCTCAGCACGACGTCTAAGTCGGGTAGTGCTTTTTTTTTACCTACTACTTCTTAGGGGGAGAAAAGTCATATTAAAATGTATGCTCAGCTCAACGTCTAAGTCAGCTAGTGCTTTTTTTTACCTACTACTTCTTAGGGGGAGAAAAGTAACGTTAAAAGGAATGCTCAGCTCGGAATCTAAGCCAGCTACCACTTTTTACCTACTACTTCTTAGGGGGAGAAAAGTCATATTAAAATGTATGCTCAGTACGACGTCTAAGTCGGGTAGTGCTTTATTTTTTACCTACTACTTCTTAGGGAGAGAAAAGTCACGTTATAAGGTATGCTCAGCTCGGCATCTAAGCCGGCTACCACTTTTTACCTACTACTTCTAAGGGGGAGAAAAGTCATATTAAAATGTATGCTCAGCTCAACGTCTAAGTCGGCGAGTGTTTTTTTTTACCTACTACTTCTTAGGGGCAGAAAAGTCATATTAAAATGTATGCTCAGCTCAACGTCTAAGTCGGCTAGTGCTTTTTTTTACCTACTACTTCTTAGGGGGAGAAAAGTCACGTTAAAAGGTATGCTCAGGTCGACGTCTAAGTCGGCTAATGCTTTTTTTTACCTACTACTTCTTAGGGGGTGAAAAGTCACGTTAAAAGATATGCTCAGCTCGACGTCTAAGTCGGCTAGTGCTTTTTTTTACCTACTACTTCTTAGGAGGAGAAAAGTCACTTTAAAAGGAATGCTCAGCTCGGCATCTTAGCCGGCTACCACTTTTTACCTACTACTTCTTAGAGGGAGAAAAGTCATGTTAAAAGGTATGCTCAGCTCCTGAGCCAGCTAATGCTTTTTACCTACTACTTCTTAGGGGGAGAAAAGTCATATTAAAATGTATGCTCAGCACAACGTCTAAGTTGGCTAGTGCTTTTTTTCACCTACTACTTCTTAGGGGGAGAAAAGTCATATTAAAATGTATGCTCAGCTCGACGTCTAAGTCGGCTAGTGCTTTTTTTTACCAACTACTTCTTAGGGGGAGAAAAGTCACGTTAAAAGGTATGCTCAGCTCGACGTCTAAGTTGGCTAGTGCTTTTTTTTACCTACTACTTCTTAGGGGCAGAAAAGTCATATTAAAATGTATGCTCAGCTCAACGTCTAAGTCGGCTAGTGCTTTTTTTTACCTACTACTTCTTAGGGGTAGAAAAGTCACGTTAAAAGGTATGCTCAGCTCGACGTCTAAGTCGGCTAGTGCTTTTTTTTACCTACTACTTGTTAGGGGGAGAAAAGTCACGTTAAAAGGTATGCTCAGCTCGACGTCTAAGTCGGCTAGTGCTTTTTTTTACCTACTACATCTTAGGAGGAGAAAAGTCACGTTAAAAAGGTATGCTCAGCTCGACGTCTAACTCGTCTACCACTTTTTACCTACTACTTCTTAGAGGGAGAAAAGTCATGTTAAAAGGTATGCTTAGCTCCTGAGCCGGCTAATGCTTTTTACCTACTACTTCTTAGGGGGAGAAAAGTCATATTAAAATGTATGCTCAGCTCAACGTCTAAGTCGGCTAGTGCTTTTTTTTACCTACTACTTCTTAGGGGGAGAAATGTCATGTTAAAAGGTATGCTCAGCTCGCTCAGCTCAGCATCTAAGCCGGCTACCACTTTTTACCTACTACTTTTTAGGGGGAGAAAAGTCATATTAAAAGGTATGGTCAGCTCGACGTCTAAGTCGGCTAGTGCTTTTTTTTACCTACTACTTCTTAGGGGGAGAAAAGTCATATTAAAATGTATGCTCAGCTCAACGTCTAAGTCAGCTAGTGCTTTTTTTTACCTACTACTTCTTAGGGGGAGAAAAGTCATATTAAAATGTATGCTCAGCTCAACGTCTAATTCGGCTAGTGCTTTTTTTACCTACTACTTCTTAGGGGGAGAAAAGTCACGTTAAAAGGTATGCTCAGCTCGACGTCTTAGTCGGCTAGTGCTTTTTTTTACCTACTACTTCTTAGGGGGAGAAAAGTCACGTTAATAGGTATGCTCAGCTCGACGTCTAAGTCGGCTAGTGCTTTTTTTTACCTACTACTTCTTAGGGGGAGAAAAGTCATATTAAAATGTATGCTCAGCACGACGTCTAAGTCGGCTAGTGCTTTTTTTTACCTACTACTTCTAAGGGCTAGTCCACACGGGGAGATAGCGACGCGTTTGCGGTCTCGGCGACAAAGCGCCGCGACAGTCGCCGCGACCGGCGCAGGCGACAGTTTTGTATGGGCGCCTATGTAAAAACGCCTGTGCTAACCACACGAGGCGATGCGCTTTTCAACAGTCGCCTGAAAAAGCCTGGCGTTTTTACATAGGCGCCCATACAAAACTGTCGCCTGCGGCGACTGTCGCGGCGCTTTGTCGCCGCGACCGCAAACGCGTCGCTATCTCCCCGTGTGGACTAGCCCTTAGGGGGAGAAAAGTCATATTAAAATGTATGCTCAGCTCGACGTCTAAGTTGGCTAGTGCTTTTTTTTACCTACTACTTCTTAGGGGGAGAAAAGTCATATTAAAATGTATGCTCAGCTCAATGTCTAAGTCGGCTAGTGCTTTTTTTTACCTACTACTTCTTAGGGGGAGAAAAGTCACGTTAAAAGGAATGCTCAGCTCGGAATCTAAGCCGGCTACCACTTTTTACCTACTACTTCTTAGGGGGAGAAAAGTCATATTAAAATGTATGCTCAGTACGACGTCTAAGTCGGCTAGTGCTTTATTTTTTACCTACTACTTCTTAGGGAGAGAAAAGTCACGTTATAAGGTATGCTCAGCTCGGCATCTAAGCCGGCTACCACTTTTTACCTACTACTTCTAAGGGGGAGAAAAGTCATATTAAAAGGTATGCTCAGCTCGACGTCTAAGTCGGCTAGTGCTTTTTTTTACCTACTACTTCTTAGGGGGAGAAAAGTCACATTAAAAGGTATGCTCAGCTCGACGTCTAAGTCGGCTAGTGCTTTTTTTTACCTACTACTTCTTAGGAGGAGAAAAGTCACTTTAAAAGGAATGCTCAGCTCGGCATCTTAGCCGGCTACCACTTTTTACCTACTACTTCTTAGAGGGAGAAAAGTCATGTTAAAAGGTATGCTCAGCTCCTGAGCCAGCTAACGCTTTTAGCCTACTACTTCTTAGGGGAAGAAAAGTCATATTAAAATGTATGCTCAGCTCGACGTCTAAGTCGGCTAGTGCTTTTTTTTACCTACTACTTCTTAGGGGGAGAAAAGTCACGTTAAAAGGTATGCTCAGCTCGACGTCTAAGTTGGCTAGTGCTTTTTTTTACCTACTACTTCTTTGGGGCAGAAAAGTCATATTAAAATGTATGCTCAGATCAACGTCTAAGTCGGCTAGTGCTTTTTTTTACCTACTACTTCTTAGGGGAGAAAAGTCACGTTAAAAGGTATGCTCAGCTCGACGTCTAAGTCGGCTAGTGCTTTTTTTTACCTACTACTTTTTAGGGGGAGAAAAGTCACGTTAAAAGGTATGCTCAGCTCGACGTCTAAGTCGGCTAGTGCTTTTTTTTTACCTACTACTTCTTAGGAGGAGAAAAGTCACTTTAAAAGGAATTCTCAGCTCGGCATCTTAGCCGGCTACCACTTTTTACCTACTTCTTCTTAGAGGGAGAAAAGTCATGTTAAAAGGTATGCTCAGCTCCTGAGCCAGCTAATGCTTTTTACCTACGACTTCTTAGGGGAAGAAAAGTCATATTAAAATGTATGCTGAGCTCGGCGTCTAAGTCGGCTACTACTTCTTAGTGGGAGAAAAGTCCCGTTATAATGTATGCTCAGCACGGCATCTAAGCCGGATACCACTTTTTACCTACTACTTCTTAGAGGGAGAAAAGTCATGTTAAAAGGTATGCTCAGCTCCTGAGCCGGCTAATGCTTTTTACCTACTACTTCTTAGGTTGAGAAAAGTCATATTAAAATGTATGCCGACGTCTAAGTCGGCTAGTGCTTTTTTTTACCTACCACTTCTTAGGGGGAGAAAAGTCACGTTAAAAGGAATGCTCAGCTCGGCATCTAAGCCGGCTAATGCTTTTTACCTACTACTTCTTAGGTGGAGAAAAGTCATATTAAAATGTATGCTCAGCACGACGTCTAAGTCGGGTAGTGCTTTTTTTCACCTACTACTTCTTAGGGGGAGAAAAGTCACGTTAAAAGGAATGCTCAGCTCGGCATCTAAGCCGGCTACCACTTTTTACCTACTACTTTTTAGGGGGAGAAAAGTCATATTAAAATGTATGCTCAGCACGACGTCTAAGTCGGGTAGTGCTTTTTTTTTACCTACTACTTCTTAGGGGGAGAAAAGTCATATTAAAATGTATGCTCAGCTCAACGTCTAAGTCAGCTAGTGCTTTTTTTTACCTACTACTTCTTAGGGGGAGAAAAGTAACGTTAAAAGGAATGCTCAGCTCGGAATCTAAGCCAGCTACCACTTTTTACCTACTACTTCTTAGGGGGAGAAAAGTCATATTAAAATGTATGCTCAGTACGACGTCTAAGTCGGGTAGTGCTTTATTTTTTACCTACTACTTCTTAGGGAGAGAAAAGTCACGTTATAAGGTATGCTCAGCTCGGCATCTAAGCCGGCTACCACTTTTTACCTACTACTTCTAAGGGGGAGAAAAGTCATATTAAAATGTATGCTCAGCTCAACGTCTAAGTCGGCGAGTGTTTTTTTTTACCTACTACTTCTTAGGGGCAGAAAAGTCATATTAAAATGTATGCTCAGCTCAACGTCTAAGTCGGCTAGTGCTTTTTTTTACCTACTACTTCTTAGGGGGAGAAAAGTCACGTTAAAAGGTATGCTCAGGTCGACGTCTAAGTCGGCTAATGCTTTTTTTTACCTACTACTTCTTAGGGGGTGAAAAGTCACGTTAAAAGATATGCTCAGCTCGACGTCTAAGTCGGCTAGTGCTTTTTTTTACCTACTACTTCTTAGGAGGAGAAAAGTCACTTTAAAAGGAATGCTCAGCTCGGCATCTTAGCCGGCTACCACTTTTTACCTACTACTTCTTAGAGGGAGAAAAGTCATGTTAAAAGGTATGCTCAGCTCCTGAGCCAGCTAATGCTTTTTACCTACTACTTCTTAGGGGGAGAAAAGTCATATTAAAATGTATGCTCAGCACAACGTCTAAGTTGGCTAGTGCTTTTTTTCACCTACTACTTCTTAGGGGGAGAAAAGTCATATTAAAATGTATGCTCAGCTCGACGTCTAAGTCGGCTAGTGCTTTTTTTTACCAACTACTTCTTAGGGGGAGAAAAGTCACGTTAAAAGGTATGCTCAGCTCGACGTCTAAGTTGGCTAGTGCTTTTTTTTACCTACTACTTCTTAGGGGCAGAAAAGTCATATTAAAATGTATGCTCAGCTCAACGTCTAAGTCGGCTAGTGCTTTTTTTTACCTACTACTTCTTAGGGGTAGAAAAGTCACGTTAAAAGGTATGCTCAGCTCGACGTCTAAGTCGGCTAGTGCTTTTTTTTACCTACTACTTCTTAGGGGGAGAAAAGTCACGTTAAAAGGTATGCTCAGCTCGACGTCTAAGTCGGCTAGTGCTTTTTTTACCTACTACATCTTAGGAGGAGAAAAGTCACGTTAAAAAGGTATGCTCAGCTCGACGTCTAACTCGTCTACCACTTTTTACCTACTACTTCTTAGAGGGAGAAAAGTCATGTTAAAAGGTATGCTTAGCTCCTGAGCCGGCTAATGCTTTTTACCTACTACTTCTTAGGGGGAGAAAAGTCATATTAAAATGTATGCTCAGCTCAACGTCTAAGTCGGCTAGTGCTTTTTTTTACCTACTACTTCTTAGGGGGAGAAATGTCATGTTAAAAGGTATGCTCAGCTCGCTCAGCTCAGCATCTAAGCCGGCTACCACTTTTTACCTACTACTTTTTAGGGGGAGAAAAGTCATATTAAAAGGTATGGTCAGCTCGACGTCTAAGTCGGCTAGTGCTTTTTTTTACCTACTACTTCTTAGGGGGAGAAAAGTCATATTAAAATGTATGCTCAGCTCAACGTCTAAGTCAGCTAGTGCTTTTTTTTACCTACTACTTCTTAGGGGGAGAAAAGTCATATTAAAATGTATGCTCAGCTCAACGTCTAATTCGGCTAGTGCTTTTTTTACCTACTACTTCTTAGGGGGAGAAAAGTCACGTTAAAAGGTATGCTCAGCTCGACGTCTTAGTCGGCTAGTGCTTTTTTTTACCTACTACTTCTTAGGGGGAGAAAAGTCACGTTAATAGGTATGCTCAGCTCGACGTCTAAGTCGGCTAGTGCTTTTTTTTACCTACTACTTCTTAGGGGGAGAAAAGTCATATTAAAATGTATGCTCAGCACGACGTCTAAGTCGGCTAGTGCTTTTTTTTACCTACTACTTCTAAGGGCTAGTCCACACGGGGAGATAGCGACGCGTTTGCGGTCTCGGCGACAAAGCGCCGCGACAGTCGCCGCGACCGGCGCAGGCGACAGTTTTGTATGGGCGCCTATGTAAAAACGCCTGTGCTAACCACACGAGGCGATGCGCTTTTCAACAGTCGCCTGAAAAAGCCTGGCGTTTTTACATAGGCGCCCATACAAAACTGTCGCCTGCGGCGACTGTCGCGGCGCTTTGTCGCCGCGACCGCAAACGCGTCGCTATCTCCCCGTGTGGACTAGCCCTTAGGGGGAGAAAAGTCATATTAAAATGTATGCTCAGCTCGACGTCTAAGTTGGCTAGTGCTTTTTTTTACCTACTACTTCTTAGGGGGAGAAAAGTCATATTAAAATGTATGCTCAGCTCAATGTCTAAGTCGGCTAGTGCTTTTTTTTACCTACTACTTCTTAGGGGGAGAAAAGTCACGTTAAAAGGAATGCTCAGCTCGGAATCTAAGCCGGCTACCACTTTTTACCTACTACTTCTTAGGGGGAGAAAAGTCATATTAAAATGTATGCTCAGTACGACGTCTAAGTCGGCTAGTGCTTTATTTTTTACCTACTACTTCTTAGGGAGAGAAAAGTCACGTTATAAGGTATGCTCAGCTCGGCATCTAAGCCGGCTACCACTTTTTACCTACTACTTCTTTTTTTTCCAAATCTCTTTTTATTATATTTTCAAAAGGGGAGAGGGTACAGAATGAAAAAAAGGGGAGGAAGGGAGGGGGAAAAAAAAAAATTCCACATCAATAGACTGCTAAACACAGTGTAAGGTTAAGTAACAAGTCGTATCTCAAATACATAAGAAATAAACAAACAAAACTCAAATGGAGCGAGTTGGAAGGGTAGAATCGGTAAACAATGAATGTCGTAGAGTAAACACATGTATGGAACATAATCAGGGCAGATTATAAAATTCAATCCAAGGAAGCCATATCTTTCTATAACTATCTATTGTATTGTGTAATAAAGCAGTAACTTCTTCAAGTTTTCTGGTCTCTTCAACCAAGTTAGACCATTCACTAAGTGTAGGGGACTCCTGTGTTTTCCATTTCCTAGGAATCAGGGCAATAGCAGCCCTCAGTAAGTGTTGTGATAGTTTGTCAAGGATAAAGTTGTTAGACCGGTTATCTAAATGAAATAGCATAAGTGAAAAGTTGGTGTGATCGTATTTATATCCAGTGATCCTAAAAATGGAGTCACATAACTGTTCCCAATATTTCAAAACTTTATCCCAAGAAAACCAGATATGTGTGAAAGTGCCCAGGCCATTATTACATCTCCAACATTTGTTTGAAGCAGAAGGAAATATAGCGTGCAGTCTAGTGGGGACATAATACCATCTTGTGATGACTTTATATCTCATCTCTCTTATTCTAGAAGCCCTGGATGTTTTATGGACATTCGCCATAATTTTGTTTCTAAGAGGAACTGACAAAGTTATATCCAATTCCTTCTCCCAAAGATCAAAGTGTTTCAAATTATACTGCAAGCTATTCTTTTGCAATAATGTATAAGTTTGAGAAAGGGGTCTAACAACTGGAGATTGAAGAGATAAGAGGTTTTCCCATATAGTAGGTGATGAAGGTATGGTATTAGTATAAACTTTAGAGAGATAATTGTGAAGTTGATTATAACACCAAACATCTCTCGGATGGTGACCCCATCTCTTCTGAACCTCGCTCAAACTAATAATCCGCCCATTTTTATAAAAATCCGAGAGTTTTGTATCTCTATCGTTGAATGTATTCCATCTGTCAAATGCTTTGGGTTCCTGGCTGGGGGGAAAATCTGGATTTAGTAATAGTGGTTGAAGTAACGGAAAGGGATTAATCAATTTGTAAACCTCCTTATATTTGTACCAAATCTCCAAAGTAGCCATAATCGTAGGGTGGGATCTAACACTCTTAGGAACATTCTGTTTCTGGGACCACAATAGATTACTTAGTGGAATTACTGTCGTAGCTTGCTCAATATTGATCCATCCTTTATCTTTGTGTTTCAGATACCAGTGAAAGGTTCTTACCAAATGAACAGAGATGTAATAACGAAAAGGATCGGGTAGGGCTAGGCCGCCCTTATCCTTTGCTAGGGTAAGCATTTCCTGTTTAAGTCTTGGAGGCTTGTCGTCCCAAATAAATCGGTTGAACAGGCTTTTGACCTTGGCAAAAAATGTTTTAGGGATTTTTATAGGCAGAGTTTGAAATAAATATAAAATTTGTGACATAATTGACATTTTAACGGCTTGAATCTTTCCAAACCACGAAAGCCCTAAAGTCTTCCAGGAATTCAATTGGGTAGTTAATTTGTTCAATAGGGGGGGAAAGTTCAGTTGATAGAGATTCGTCAAGTTAGCGGAAATCTGTACACCCAAGTACTTAATACTATTTGGGGCCCACTGAAAGGGGAAATTATGCATAAGAGAGTTTTTCTCAATAGTAGTCAGATTTATATTTAACGCTTCCGATTTACTCAGGTTAACTTTAAAATTAGATAGCTTACCAAATCTGGACAGCAGCAGCATAATATTTGGGAGAGTGAGAATGGGTTTGGTTAGAAAAAGTAAAAGGTCATCAGCAAATGCCGCGATTTTATGCTCAGATGTACCTACAACAAGTCCAGCAATGTCTTCATTATTTCTGATATGGGCCAATAGTGTCTCCATGACCAAGACAAAAAGAATAGGCGAGAGGGGGCATCCTTGCCTGGTGCCATTTTTAATGAGAATCGGTTGGGAAAGGGTGTTGTTAATTCGAACTCTAGCTGTAGGGGTATGATATAGAGCTGCAATTCTTTGGATGAGTATTTCTCCTAACCCAAAGCCCCTCAATGTTTGATAGAGAAAGTTCCAAGAAACCCTATCAAAAGCCTTTTCGGCGTCAGTTGTTAAGATCATTGAAGGAATATGTTTTTGTTTGGCGTAATGAATTAATGAAATAATTTTAAAAGTATTATCTTTGCCCTCTCTGCCTGGGACAAAGCCTGCCTGATCCGCATTAATCAACTGGGGTAATATATTTTTCATACGGTTAGCAATAATTTTTGCGTAGATTTTAATATCCACATTGATAAGAGATATTGGTCTGTAGCTAGAGCAAGTTAAAGGGTCCTTACCCGGTTTGGGTATTACCGTAATGTGAGCTTCTTTCGCTTGAAGAGGAAATTGATTGCGGGTGTCAATAGATTGAAAGTAAGTAAGCAAGTGTGGAGATAGCTCGGTAGAGTAGACCTTGTAATACAGGGAATTGAAGCCGTCTGGCCCCGGGCATTTATTTGCGGGAATAGAATGTATGGTATCTAGCAGTTCCTGTTTGGTGAAAGGGCCATCTAGAGATTGAGCCTGCGACTTAGTTAGAGTAGGCAACTTAGCTTCTTTAATAAATTTGTCTATCTCTTTCCTGGGATTAATTGGAGCATTGATATTTTCCAGACCATAAAGATCCTGGTAAAATTGTTGGAAACAATTGGTAATATGAGGCGTTAAATGGTGAATAGATTGGGTTTTGTCTTTAATGGCGGGAATAAAAGTATTAGGCTGTAATTTCTTTAAGATGCCAGCGAAATGTTTTGTGCTCTTATCTCCCAATTCATAAGTTTTTTGCTTACACCTCAGATAGGCCTTATATGAGAATTGATCCAATAATGCTTTCAGTTGAATCCTTTTCTCTTCTAGAAGTTTGAGGGTGGACAGAGCAATAGATTGTTTATGCGTCTGTTCCAATATGGCTATATCTGACAATAGTGATTTAACCTTAAGTTCCCTGTTTTTTTTTAATCTAGAGCATAGAGCTATCAACTGACCTCGTAGGACACATTTGTGGGCTTCCCAAAGAATCCCAGGGTTGGTATCAGGTAATAAATTTTCTTTAAAGTAATTCTCTATCATCTGACGTGTTTCCTCTCTAGTCTCCTCTTTCAATAACACTGTACTGTTTAATTTCCAATTAAATACTGGCCTGCTAGCAGCAGGAATGGAGATAGTGACCTCAACTGGAGAGTGATCTGATATAGTAGTCTGAGCGATCGAAACATCTTTACAGTAGGTGAGCCAACTATGAGAAATAAATACATAGTCTATCCTGGAATAATTTAGATGGGTTTTTGAGAAATGGGAAAAGTCCCGTGTGTGGGGGTTCAAACATCTCCATGCATCAGCTAGTTGCATGTCATTTAAAGTTTTTTTAACTTTCTTCAGGCCTTTATAGGGAATATTACATTTCTTGGTAGAGGTGTCCAATAATGGGTTTAAAGGGATATTGAGATCACCCCCCAAAATAATGACACCTTCAGCAAATGAACGTAAAACGCCCAAAAAAGTACATAAAAATTTCACTTGTTCAGAGTTAGGAGAATAAACATTTGCTATAGTAATAGTTTTGTCGGCAATTTTCCCTTTTAAAATAAGATATCTCCCTTCTTTATCCTTTACTTGATCTTTCACCACAAAGGGGACATCTCTATGAATCAATGTCATGACACCTGTACATTTTTTAACTGGATTATTACTCGTAGCAATTATAGGATAATGTTTAAGGGAAAGACGAGGGAGTTTACCTTCTTTAAAATGTGTCTCCTGGAGCAATGCAATTTTAGCCTTTAATCGGGCACATTCATGGAAAATCTGCGACCTTTTGACAGGGTTATTTAACCCATTGACATTATAGCTAATGATTTTACACTCCATAATAATGCAATAAAGGATTATCAAAAAGTTTAGTAACATACATCCATACCTTAAGAACTGAGTGCGAAAGCGTAGCACTTGTTACATACCTTATCCAGCATGGGATGGGGGAGGGAAAGATAAAAGGTAAAGATAACTGGGAGTTAGGGTGTAGAGTCATGGCCAAGCCAGTAGAATGCAGGGAACGAATCCCCTTCTGGCAGTTAAACCTAGTGGCCATAGAAATGTGGGGGGAAGAGTTTGTCACCAAGGGGCGACCGAACAAGGGGAAGCTCAGATATCAGAACTTGTCTGCACATAAGGGCTCATAATAATATAACAGGGGGGGAAGACAGCAGCCTCATATAAAATACAATCAAGGTAGAATATAAAACCTTGCAACTTCAACAAAGGAGTAATGATAAATATAACCATAATAAAAATAAAAAAAATAAAAAAAAAAAAATAAAAAAATACTTTACGTATCAGAGGGCTGACCAAACTTGAAATCTGAAAAGATCATTAAAAGAATAGGCAGAGAGTCAAGTAAGTAGGCATCTGGATACAACCACAAAGTAACCTTGGACAATAAAGTCATTTAACTGATCCAATAGGTGATGCAAATCTTTCCCTGGAGCTCGCCGGTTTTGGGGTTCTTGGAGTACGTTTCGGGGTACGTTGAGTTGACCAATTGCCTTGCAAATCAAAGTCAAAATCCTGTGTCAGGTTTGACTCAGCAGCCCATCCTGGTAGTGGCATCTGTGGAAGCTGTAGCTTTTTCAGAAACAATGAAGTATCCTCAGGGTGTCGAAGCATTACTTGGCCTCCATCTTTATTAACAATCAGGGCAAATGGAAATCCCCATCTGTATGGCAGGCTTTTTTCCCTCAGGATTTCAGTGATAGGTTTAAGTGCTCTTCTTTTCATTAGAGTCACACGAGAAATATCCTGGAAGAGTTTCAAATTGCATTCTTCAAAAGAAATAGTAGACATGCTTTTGGCTTTAAGTAAAATTTCTTCTTTGAGTCTAAAGCTGTTAAGACAGCAAAGCACATCTCTCGGGGCATTAAGAGGAGCAGCTTTAGGCTTCTGTACCCTGTGGGCCCTTTCGATTTCGATCACCGTATCAGGATCTCTCCCCAGTATGTTATTGAAAATTTGTAGCAGGGTAGGGAGGATTCCTTCAGTGGGAACATTTTCGGGTAGGCCTCTCACCCTAATATTATTTCTGCGACCCCTGTTTTCCATATCCTCCAACTGCCTCTGTAGATCAGTAATCGTGCGAGCTTGGGAGGTAACTTGGGTGTGGAGGGAGAAGTCATTCTGCATAAGTTTGGATTGATTAGTTTCCAAATCATCTGTGCGTTTGGAAATAGATAACATGTCCCTTTTTATTTCTTGCAGCTCACCTTTCAGTGACGCAGTCATATCCTGAAGCATCTCCTTGATATCTGAGCGGGAGGGGAGATTAGCGAGGTAAGTTTGTAAACTCACATTCTCGTCCCCTTCGCCATCGCTGTCTTGATCAGAGGAGTCGTGCGCCATTTCAGAGAGCTGATCGCGTTCCACAGCAGCCGGCGCCATCTTGGAATGTGTGCGCTCATTTCTTTTCCGCACAAACAGCGGCGCCAGTTCCTGCTGGGATAAAGATTGTCTTCTGGCAGGGGTCTTCTCCCTTTCCGCTTTATTCTTGCCTGTTTTCCCCATGTTTAGAATATAAGTAGAGCCTCTTACAGTGCAGACACGACGGAGCTTCTCAAACCCACAGCCGCATCCCTCAGTGGCAAGACACGCCCCCGATACCTACTACTTCTAAGGGGGAGAAAAGTCATATTAAAAGGTATGCTCAGCTCGACGTCTAAGTCGGCTAGTGCTTTTTTTTACCTACTACTTCTTAGGGGGAGAAAAGTCACATTAAAAGGTATGCTCAGCTCGACGTCTAAGTCGGCTAGTGCTTTTTTTTACCTACTACTTCTTAGGAGGAGAAAAGTCACTTTAAAAGGAATGCTCAGCTCGGCATCTTAGCCGGCTACCACTTTTTACCTACTACTTCTTAGAGGGAGAAAAGTCATGTTAAAAGGTATGCTCAGCTCCTGAGCCAGCTAACGCTTTTAGCCTACTACTTCTTAGGGGAAGAAAAGTCATATTAAAATGTATGCTTAGCTCGACGTCTAAGTCGGCTAGTGCTTTTTTTTACCTACTACTTCTTAGGGGGAGAAAAGTCACGTTAAAAGGTATGCTCAGCTCGACGTCTAAGTTGGCTAGTGCTTTTTTTTACCTACTACTTCTTTGGGGCAGAAAAGTCATATTAAAATGTATGCTCAGATCAACGTCTAAGTCGGCTAGTGCTTTTTTTTACCTACTACTTCTTAGGGGAGAAAAGTCACGTTAAAAGGTATGCTCAGCTCGACGTCTAAGTCGGCTAGTGCTTTTTTTTACCTACTACTTTTTAGGGGGAGAAAAGTCACGTTAAAAGGTATGCTCAGCTCGACGTCTAAGTCGGCTAGTGCTTTTTTTTTACCTACTACTTCTTAGGAGGAGAAAAGTCACTTTAAAAGGAATTCTCAGCTCGGCATCTTAGCCGGCTACCACTTTTTACCTACTTCTTCTTAGAGGGAGAAAAGTCATGTTAAAAGGTATGCTCAGCTCCTGAGCCAGCTAATGCTTTTTACCTACGACTTCTTAGGGGAAGAAAAGTCATATTAAAATGTATGCTGAGCTCGGCGTCTAAGTCGGCTACTACTTCTTAGTGGGAGAAAAGTCCCGTTATAATGTATGCTCAGCACGGCATCTAAGCCGGATACCACTTTTTACCTACTACTTCTTAGGGGGAGAAAAGTCATATTAAAATGTATGCTCAGCACGACGTCTAAGTCGGGTAGTGCTTTTTTTACCTACTACTTCTTAGGGGGAGAAAAGTCATATTAAAATGTATGCTCAGCTCAACGTCTAATTCGGCTAGTGTTTTTTTTTACCTACTACTTCTTAGGGGGAGAAAAGTCACGTTAAAACGAATGCTCAGCTCGGCATCTAAGACGGCTACCACTTTTTACCTACTACTTCTTAGGGGGAGAAAAGTCATATTAAAATGTATGCTCAGCACGACGTCTAAGTCGGGTAGTGCTTTTTTTTACCTACTACTTCTTAGGGGGAGAAAAGTCATATTAAAATGTATGCTCAGCTGAACGTCTAAGTCGGCTAGTGCTTTTTTTTACCTACTACTTCTTAGGGGGAGAAAAGTCACGTTAAAAGGTATGCTCAGCTCGGAATCTAAGCCGGCTACCACTTTTTACCTACTACTTCTTAGGGGGAGAAAAGTCATATTAAAATGTATGCTCAGTACGACGTCTAAGTCGGCTAGTGCTTTATTTTTTACCTACTACTTCTTAGGGAGAGAAAAGTCACGTTATAAGGTATGCTCAGCTCGGCATCTAAGCCGGCTACCACTTTTTACCTACTACTTCTAAGGGGGAGAAAAGTCACGTTAAAATGTATGCTCAGCTCGACGTCTAAGTTGGCTAGTGCTTTTTTTTACCTACTACTTCTTAGGGGCAGAAAAGTCATATTAAAATGTATGCTCAGCACGACGTCTAAGTCGGGTAGTGCTTTTTTTTACCTACTACTTCTTAAGGGGAGAAAAGTCACGTTAAAACGAATGCTCAGCTCGGCATCTAAGACAGCTACCACTTTTTACCTACTACTTCTTAGGGGGAGAAAAGTCATATTAAAATGTATGCTCAGCACGACGTCTAAGTCGGGTAGTGCTTTTTTTTACCTACTACTTCTTAGGGGGAGAAAAGTCATATTAAAATGTATGCTCAGCTCGACGTCTAAGTTGCTAGTGCTTTTTTTTACCTACTACTTCTTAGGGGGAGAAAGTCATATTAAAAATGTATGCTCAGTACGACGTCTAAGTCGGCTAGTGCTTTATTTTTAACCTACTACTTCTTAGGAGAGAAAAGTCACGTTATAAGGTATGCTCAGCTCGGCATCTAAGCCGGCTACCACTTTTTACCTACTACTTCTAAGGGGGAGAAAAGTCATATTAAAAGGTATGCTCAGCTCGACGTCTTAAGTCGGCTAGTGCTTTTTTTTACCTACTACTTCTTAGGGGGAGAAAAGTCACATTAAAAGGTATGCTCAGCTCAACGTCTAATTCGGCTAGTGCTTTTTTTTTACCTACTACTTCTTAGGGGGAGAAAAGTCACGTTATAAGGTATGCTCAGCTCGGCATCTAAGCCGGCTACCACTTTTTACCTACTACTTCTTAGAGGGAGAAAAGTCATATTAAAATGTATGCTCAGCTCAACGTCTAAGTCGGCTAGTGCTTTTTTTTACCTACTACTTCTTAGGGGGAGAAAAGTCATATTACAATGTATGCTCGCTCAACGTCTAAGTCGGCTAGTGCTTTTTTTTACCTACTACTTCTTAGGGGGAGAAAAAGTCATATTAAAATGTATGCTCAGCTCAACGTCTAAGTCGGCTAGTGCTTTTTTTTACCTACTACTTCTTAGGGGGAGAAAAGTCACGTTAAAAGGAATGCTCAGCTCAGCATCTAAGCCGGCTACCACGTTTTACCTACTACTTCTTAGGGGGAGAAAGTCATATTAAAAGGTATGCTCAGCTCGACGTCTAAGCCGGCCCTTTTTACCTACTACTTCTTAGAGGGAGAAAAGTCATGTTAAAAGGTATGCTCAGCTCCTGAGCCGGCTAATGCTTTTTACCTACTACTTCTTAGGTTGAGAAAAGTCATATTAAAATGTATGCTCAGCACGACGTCTAATTCGGCTAGTGCTTTTTTTTTTACCTACTACTTCTTAGGGGGAGAAAAGTCACGTTATAAGGTATGCTCAGCTCGGCATCTAAGCCGGCTACCACTTTTTACCTACTACTTCTTAGGGGGAGAAAAGTCATATTAAAATGTATGCTCAGCTCAACGTCTAAGTCGGCTAGTGCTTTTTTTTACCTACAACTTCATAGGAGGAGAAAAGTCACGTTAAAAGGTATGCTCATCTCGGCATCTTAGCCGGCTACCACTTTTTACCTACTACTTCTTAGAGGGAGAAAAGTCATGTTAAAAGGTATGCTCAGCTCCTGAGCCGGCTAATGCTTTTTACCTACTACTTCTTAGGTGGAGAAAAGTCATATTAAAATGTATGCTCAGCACGACGTCTAAGTCGGCTAGTGCTTTTTTTTACCTACTACTTCTTAGAGGGAGAAAAGTCACGTTAAATGGTATGCTCAGCTCGACGTCTGAGAGTGCTAAAGCTTTTTACCTACTACTTCTTAGGGGGAGAAAAGTCACGTTAAAAGGTATGCTCAGCTCGACGTCTAAGTCGGCTAGTGCTTTTTTTTACCTACTACTTCTTAGGGGGAGAAAAGTCATGTTAAAAGGTATGCTCAGCTCGGCAGCTAAGCCGGCTACCACTTTTTACCTACTACTTCTTAGAGGGAGAAAAGTCATGTTAAAAGGTATGCTCAGCTCCTGAGCCGGCTAATGCTTTTTACCTACTACTTCTTAGGTTGAGAAAAGTCATATTAAAATGTATGCTCAGCACGACGTCTAATTCGGCTAGTGCTTTTTTTTACCTACTACTTCTTAGGGGGAGAAAAGTAACGTTAAAAGGAATGCTCAGCTCGGCATCTAAGACGGCTACCACTTTTTACCTACTAATTCTTAGTGGGAGAAAAGTCCCGTTATAAGGTATGCTCAGCACGGCATCTAAGCCGGATACCACTTTTTACCTACTACTTCTTAGGGGGAGAAAAGTCATATTAAAATGTATGCTCAGCACGACGTCTAAGTCGGCTAGTGCTTTTTTTTTACCTACTACTTCTTAGGGAGAGAAAAGTCACGTTTAAAGGTATGCTCAGCTCGTCGTCTGAGATGGCTAATGCTTTTTACCTACTACTACTTAGGGGGAGAAAATTCACGTTAAAAGTTCTGCTCAGCTCGGCGTCTAAGTCGGCTAGTGCTTTTTTTTACCTACTACTTCTTAGGGGGAGAAAAGTCACGTTAAAAGGTATGCTCAGCTCGACGTCTAAGTCGGCTAGTGCTTTTTTTTTACCTACTACTTCTTAGGGGGAGAAAAGTCATATTAAAATGTATGCTCAGCTCGGCATCTAAGCCGGCTACCACTTTTTACCTACTACTTCTTAGGTGGAGAAAAGTCATATTAAAATGTATGCTCAGCACGACGTCTAAGTCGGGTAGTGCTTTTTTTTACCTACTACTTCTTAGGGGGAGAAAAGTCATATTAAAATGTATGCTCAGCTCAACGTCTAAGTCGGCTAGTGCTGTTTTTTTACCTACTACTTCTTAGGGGGAGAAAAGTCATATTAAAATGTATGCTCAGCTCAACGTCTAAGTCGGCTAGTGCTTTTTTTACCTACTACTTCTTACGGGGAGAAAAGTCACGTTAAAAGGAATGCTCAGCTCGGCATCTAAGCCGGCTACCTCTCTTTACCTACTACTTCTTAGGGGGAGAAAAGTCATATTAAAATGTATGCTCAGCTCAACGTCTAAGTCGGCTAGTGCTTTTTTTTACCTACAACTTCATAGGAGGAGAAAAGTCACGTTAAAAGGTATGCTCATCTCGGCATCTTAGCCGGCTACCACTTTTTACCTACTACTTCTTAGAGGGAGAAAAGTCATGTTAAAAGGTATGCTCAGCTCCTGAGCCGGCTAATGCTTTTTACCTACTACTTCTTAGGTTGAGAAAAGTCATATTAAAATGTATGCTCAGCTCAACGTCTAAGTCGGCTAGTGCTTTTTTTTACCTACTACTTCTTAGGGGGAGAAAAGTCACGTTAAAAGGTATGCTCAGCTCGGCATCTAAGCCGGCTACCACTTTTTACCTACTACTTCTTAGAGGGAGAAAAGTCATGTTAAAAGGTATGCTCAGCTCCTGAGCCGGCTAATGCTTTTTACCTACTACTTCTTAGGTTGAGAAAAGTCATATTAAAATGTATGCTCAGCACGACGTCTAATTCGGCTAGTGCTTTTTTTTTTACCTACTACTTCTTAGGGGGAGAAAAGTCACGTTATAAGGTATGCTCAGCTCGGCATCTAAGCCGGCTACCACTTTTTACCTACTACTTCTTAGGGGGAGAAAAGTCATATTAAAATGTATGCTCAGCTCAACGTCTAAGTCGGCTAGTGCTTTTTTTTACCTACAACTTCATAGGAGGAGAAAAGTCCCGTTAAAAGGTATGCTCATCTCGGCATCTTAGCCGGCTACCACTTTTTACCTACTACTTCTTAGAGGGAGAAAAGTCATGTTAAAAGGTATGCTCAGCTCCTGAGCCGGCTAATGCTTTTTACCTACTACTTCTTAGGTGGAGAAAAGTCATATTAAAATGTATGCTCAGCACGACGTCTAAGTCGGCTAGTGCTTTTTTTTACCTACTACTTCTTAGAGGGAGAAAAGTCACGTTAAATGGTATGCTCAGCTCGACGTCTGAGAGTGCTAAAGCTTTTTACCTACTACTTCTTAGGGGGAGAAAAGTCACGTTAAAAGGTATGCTCAGCTCGACGTCTAAGTCGGCTAGTGCTTTTTTTTACCTACTACTTCTTAGGGGGAGAAAAGTCATGTTAAAAGGTATGCTCAGCTCGGCAGCTAAGCCGGCTACCACTTTTTACCTACTACTTCTTAGAGGGAGAAAAGTCATGTTAAAAGGTATGCTCAGCTCCTGAGCCGGCTAATGCTTTTTACCTACTACTTCTTAGGTTGAGAAAAGTCATATTAAAATGTATGCTCAGCACGACGTCTAATTCGGCTAGTGCTTTTTTTTACCTACTACTTCTTAGGGGGAGAAAAGTAACGTTAAAAGGAATGCTCAGCTCGGCATCTAAGACGGCTACCACTTTTTACCTACTAATTCTTAGTGGGAGAAAAGTCCCGTTATAAGGTATGCTCAGCACGGCATCTAAGCCGGATACCACTTTTTACCTACTACTTCTTAGGGGGAGAAAAGTCATATTAAAATGTATGCTCAGCACGACGTCTAAGTCGGCTAGTGCTTTTTTTTTACCTACTACTTCTTAGGGAGAGAAAAGTCACGTTTAAAGGTATGCTCAGCTCGTCGTCTGAGATGGCTAATGCTTTTTACCTACTACTACTTAGGGGGAGAAAATTCACGTTAAAAGTTCTGCTCAGCTCGGCGTCTAAGTCGGCTAGTGCTTTTTTTTACCTACTACTTCTTAGGGGGAGAAAAGTCACGTTAAAAGGTATGCTCAGCTCGACGTCTAAGTCGGCTAGTGCTTTTTTTTTACCTACTACTTCTTAGGGGGAGAAAAGTCATATTAAAATGTATGCTCAGCTCGGCATCTAAGCCGGCTACCACTTTTTACCTACTACTTCTTAGGTGGAGAAAAGTCATATTAAAATGTATGCTCAGCACGACGTCTAAGTCGGGTAGTGCTTTTTTTTACCTACTACTTCTTAGGGGGAGAAAAGTCATATTAAAATGTATGCTCAGCTCAACGTCTAAGTCGGCTAGTGCTGTTTTTTTACCTACTACTTCTTAGGGGGAGAAAAGTCATATTAAAATGTATGCTCAGCTCAACGTCTAAGTCGGCTAGTGCTTTTTTTACCTACTACTTCTTACGGGGAGAAAAGTCACGTTAAAAGGAATGCTCAGCTCGGCATCTAAGCCGGCTACCTCTCTTTACCTACTACTTCTTAGGGGGAGAAAAGTCATATTAAAATGTATGCTCAGCTCAACGTCTAAGTCGGCTAGTGCTTTTTTTTACCTACAACTTCATAGGAGGAGAAAAGTCACGTTAAAAGGTATGCTCATCTCGGCATCTTAGCCGGCTACCACTTTTTACCTACTACTTCTTAGAGGGAGAAAAGTCATGTTAAAAGGTATGCTCAGCTCCTGAGCCGGCTAATGCTTTTTACCTACTACTTCTTAGGTTGAGAAAAGTCATATTAAAATGTATGCTCAGCTCAACGTCTAAGTCGGCTAGTGCTTTTTTTTACCTACTACTTCTTAGGGGGAGAAAAGTCACGTTAAAAGGTATGCTCAGCTCGGCATCTAAGCCGGCTACCACTTTTTACCTACTACTTCTTAGAGGGAGAAAAGTCATGTTAAAAGGTATGCTCAGCTCCTGAGCCGGCTAATGCTTTTTACCTACTACTTCTTAGGTTGAGAAAAGTCATATTAAAATGTATGCTCAGCACGACGTCTAATTCGGCTAGTGCTTTTTTTTTTACCTACTACTTCTTAGGGGGAGAAAAGTCACGTTATAAGGTATGCTCAGCTCGGCATCTAAGCCGGCTACCACTTTTTACCTACTACTTCTTAGGGGGAGAAAAGTCATATTAAAATGTATGCTCAGCTCAACGTCTAAGTCGGCTAGTGCTTTTTTTTACCTACAACTTCATAGGAGGAGAAAAGTCACGTTAAAAGGTATGCTCATCTCGGCATCTTAGCCGGCTACCACTTTTTACCTACTACTTCTTAGAGGGAGAAAAGTCATGTTAAAAGGTATGCTCAGCTCCTGAGCCGGCTAATGCTTTTTACCTACTACTTCTTAGGTGGAGAAAAGTCATATTAAAATGTATGCTCAGCACGACGTCTAAGTCGGCTAGTGCTTTTTTTTACCTACTACTTCTTAGAGGGAGAAAAGTCACGTTAAATGGTATGCTCAGCTCGACGTCTGAGAGTGCTAAAGCTTTTTACCTACTACTTCTTAGGGGGAGAAAAGTCACGTTAAAAGGTATGCTCAGCTCGACGTCTAAGTCGGCTAGTGCTTTTTTTTACCTACTACTTCTTAGGGGGAGAAAAGTCATGTTAAAAGGTATGCTCAGCTCGGCAGCTAAGCCGGCTACCACTTTTTACCTACTACTTCTTAGAGGGAGAAAAGTCATGTTAAAAGGTATGCTCAGCTCCTGAGCCGGCTAATGCTTTTTACCTACTACTTCTTAGGTTGAGAAAAGTCATATTAAAATGTATGCTCAGCACGACGTCTAATTCGGCTAGTGCTTTTTTTTACCTACTACTTCTTAGGGGGAGAAAAGTAACGTTAAAAGGAATGCTCAGCTCGGCATCTAAGACGGCTACCACTTTTTACCTACTAATTCTTAGTGGGAGAAAAGTCCCGTTATAAGGTATGCTCAGCACGGCATCTAAGCCGGATACCACTTTTTACCTACTACTTCTTAGGGGGAGAAAAGTCATATTAAAATGTATGCTCAGCACGACGTCTAAGTCGGCTAGTGCTTTTTTTTTACCTACTACTTCTTAGGGAGAGAAAAGTCACGTTTAAAGGTATGCTCAGCTCGTCGTCTGAGATGGCTAATGCTTTTTACCTACTACTACTTAGGGGGAGAAAATTCACGTTAAAAGTTCTGCTCAGCTCGGCGTCTAAGTCGGCTAGTGCTTTTTTTTACCTACTACTTCTTAGGGGGAGAAAAGTCACGTTAAAAGGTATGCTCAGCTCGACGTCTAAGTCGGCTAGTGCTTTTTTTTTACCTACTACTTCTTAGGGGGAGAAAAGTCATATTAAAATGTATGCTCAGCTCGGCATCTAAGCCGGCTACCACTTTTTACCTACTACTTCTTAGGTGGAGAAAAGTCATATTAAAATGTATGCTCAGCACGACGTCTAAGTCGGGTAGTGCTTTTTTTTACCTTACTACTTCTTAGGGGGAGAAAAGTCATATTAAAAGGTATGCTCAGCTCGACGTCTAAGTCCGGCTAGTGCTTTTACCTACTACTTCTTAGGGGAGAAAAGTCATATTAAAAGTTATGCTCAGCTCGCAATCTAACGTCTTTTACCTACTACTGGCTTAGGAAAAAGTCCTTAAATGTTGTTAGCACCGTCAGCTAACTACTTTTTACCTACTACTGTTGGGGGAGAAAAGTCACGTTAAAAGGATGCTCAGCTCGCATCTAAGCCGGCTAACTTTTTACCTACTAACTTCTTAGGGGGAGAAAAGTCACGTAAAAGTATGCTCAGCTCGACGTCTAAGTCGGCTAGTGCTTTTTTTTACCTACTACTTCTGGAGGAGAAAAGTCAACTTTAAAAGGAATGACTCAGCTCGGCATCCTTAGCCGGCTACCACTTTTTACCACTAACTTCTTAGAGGGAGAAAAGTCATGTTAAAAGGTATCTCAGCTCCTGAGCCAGCTAATGCTTTTTACCTACTACTTCTTAGGGGGAGAAAGTCATATTAAAATGTATGCTCAGCTCAACGTCTAAGTCGGCTAGTGCTTTTTTTTACCTACTACTTCTTAGGGGGAGAAAAGTCACGTTAAAAGGTATGCTCAGCTCGGCATCTAAGCCGGCTACCACTTTTTACCTACTACTTCTTAGAGGGAGAAAAGTCATGTTAAAAGGTATGCTCAGCTCCTGAGCCGGCTAATGCTTTTTACCTACTACTTCTTAGGTTGAGAAAAGTCATATTAAAATGTATGCTCAGCACGACGTCTAATTCGGCTAGTGCTTTTTTTTTTACCTACTACTTCTTAGGGGGAGAAAAGTCACGTTATAAGGTATGCTCAGCTCGGCATCTAAGCCGGCTACCACTTTTTACCTACTACTTCTTAGGGGGAGAAAAGTCATATTAAAATGTATGCTCAGCTCAACGTCTAAGTCGGCTAGTGCTTTTTTTTACCTACAACTTCATAGGAGGAGAAAAGTCACGTTAAAAGGTATGCTCATCTCGGCATCTTAGCCGGCTACCACTTTTTACCTACTACTTCTTAGAGGGAGAAAAGTCATGTTAAAAGGTATGCTCAGCTCCTGAGCCGGCTAATGCTTTTTACCTACTACTTCTTAGGTGGAGAAAAGTCATATTAAAATGTATGCTCAGCACGACGTCTAAGTCGGCTAGTGCTTTTTTTACCTACTACTTCTTAGAGGGAGAAAAGTCACGTTAAATGGTATGCTCAGCTCGACGTCTGAGAGTGCTAAAGCTTTTTACCTACTACTTCTTAGGGGGAGAAAAGTCACGTTAAAAGGTATGCTCAGCTCGACGTCTAAGTCGGCTAGTGCTTTTTTTTACCTACTACTTCTTAGGGGGAGAAAAGTCATGTTAA
Organism: Xenopus laevis; assembly: GCF_017654675.1. Taxonomy (NCBI): domain Eukaryota; kingdom Metazoa; phylum Chordata; class Amphibia; order Anura; family Pipidae; genus Xenopus; species Xenopus laevis. The sequence continues at coordinate 54,918,190 of NC_054380.1, forward strand.
AAGGTATGCTCAGCTCGGCAGCTAAGCCGGCTACCACTTTTTACCTACTACTTCTTAGAGGGAGAAAAGTCATGTTAAAAGGTATGCTCAGCTCGTCTGAGCCAGCTAGCCGTTTTTGCAACTACTTCAAAACGCTGCTGCTTGAGCTGCAGAGCGCCGAGGCTGGAGCGATACCTTCTTAACGTGACTTTTCTCCCCCTAAGAATAGTTAGATAAAAAGCGTCTAGCCGCCTTAGATGTGGAGGAAAAAGTCACCGTTAACACGAAGAGTTAAGCTACGGCGGTTTTATAACGGTGTCCAACTCTCTCCCGGCAGAGAAAATGCAGGGAAATCAGAAGCGCTCCACCGCGCAGGCTCAGCAAGGCCTTTTAAAAATCTATACTTCTTAGGGGCGAAAGTCACGTTAAAAGGTAAGGCTTCAGCTCGGCGTCTGATGGCAACGGCTAGCCGCTGGCGTCCTACCTAACTAACTTCTATAGGGGGACGAAAGTCTCATGTTTAAAAGGTATGCAGCTCGGCGTCGGAGCCGGCAATCGCTTTTACCCGATGTACTTCTTCACTGGGAAGAAAGTCAGCGTTAAGGTATGCTCAACTCGGCATCTAAGCCGGCTAGAGATTTTTACCTACTACTTCTTAGGGGGAGAAAAGTCACGTTAAAAGGTATGCTAAGCTCGGCGTCTGAGCCGGCAATCGCTTTTTACCTACTACTTCTTACTGGGAGAAAAGTCAGGTTAAAAGGTATGCTCAGCTCGGCGTCTGAGCCGGCTAGAGCTTTTTACCTACTACTTCTTAGGGGGAGAAAAGTCACGTTAAAAGGTATGCTAAGCTCGGCGTCAAAGCCGGCAAGTGCTTTTTACCTACTACTACTTAGGGGTTAAAAAGTCACGTTAAAAGATATGCTCAGCTCGGCATCTAAGCCGGCTAGAGCTTTTTACCTACTACTTCTTAGGGGGAGAAAAGTCACGTTAAAAGGTATGCTAAGCTCGGCGTCTGAGCCGGCTAGAGCTTTTTACCTACTACTTCTTAGGGGGAGAAAAGTCACGTTAAAAGGTATGATCAGCTCGGCGTCTGAGCCGGCTAGAGCTTTTTACCTACTACTTCTTAGGGGGAGAAAAGTCAAGTTAAAAGGTATGCTCAGCTCGGCGTCTGAGCCGGCTAGAACTTTTAACCTACTACTTCTTACTGGGAGAAAAGTCACGTTAAAAGGTATGCTCAGCTCGGCTTCTAAGCCGGCCAGAGCTTTTTACCTACTACTTCTTAAGGGGAGAAAAGTCACGTTAAAAGGTATGCTCAGCTCGGCATCTAAGCCGGCTAGAGCTTTTTATCTACTACTTCTTAGGGGGAGAAAAGTCACGTTAAAAGGTATGCTCAGCTCGGCGTCTGAGCCGGCTAGCGCTTTTTTGCAACTACTTCTTAGGGGGAGAAAAGTCACGTTAAAAGGTATGCTCAACTTGGCATCTAAGCCGGCTAGAGCTTTTTATCTACTACTTCTTAGGGGGAGAAAAGTCACGTTAAAAGGTATGCTCAGCTCGGCGTCTGAGCCGGCTAGCGCTTTTTACCTACTACTTCTTAGGGGGAGAAAAGTCATGTTAAAAGGTATGCTAAGCTCGGCGTCTGAGCCGGCAATCGCTTTTTACCTACTACTCAGTGTCGGACTGGCCCGGCGGGAAACCGGGAAAAAACCCGGTGGGCCCCGACCCTTAATGGGCCCCCGCCGGGCCAGACCCCTCTCCCGACCATTTTGATAAAAAAAAAAAGATTTCTTTAGGCGCCGCGCTGCGCTATCTGCGCATGCGCGCAGCAAAATACAGAGCTCTGAGCGGTGCCTTTCAAGAAGGAGCGGCGAGCCGTGCCGTCACGCAGGCGCGCAGTGCGCATCACGGTAGGTGGGGTCGGGGAGCCCTGGGCAGTAGTCCCGGTGGGCCCCGGGCCCCCCAGTCCGACCCTGCTACTACTTCTTACTGGGAGAAAAGTCAGGTTAAAAGGTATGCTCAACTCGGCATCTAAGCCGGCTAGAGATTTTTACCTACTACTTCTTAGGGGGAGAAAAGTCACGTTAAAAGGTATGCTAAGCTCGGCGTCTGAGCCGGCAATCGCTTTTTACCTACTACTTCTTACTGGGAGAAAAGTCAGGTTAAAAGGTATGCTCAGCTCGGCGTCTGAGCCGGCTAGAGCTTTTTACCTACTACTTCTTAGGGGGAGAAAAGTCACGTTAAAAGGTATGCTAAGCTCGGCGTCAAAGCCGGCAAGTGCTTTTTACCTACTACTACTTAGGGGTTAAAAAGTCACGTTAAAAGATATGCTCAGCTCGGCATCTAAGCCGGCTAGAGCTTTTTACCTACTACTTCTTAGGGGGAGAAAAGTCACGTTAACAGGTATGCTTAGCTCGGCGTCTGAGCCGGCTAGAGCATTTTACCTACTACTTCTTAGGGGGAGAAAAGTCACGTTAAAAGGTATGATCAGCTCGGCGTCTGAGCCGGCTAGAGCTTTTTACCTACTACTTCTTAGGGGGAGAAAAGTCAAGTTAAAAGGTATGCTCAGCTCGGCGTCTGAGCCGGCTGGAGCTTTTAACCTACTACTTCTTACTGGGAGAAAAGTCACGTTAAAAGGTATGCTCAACTTGGCTTCTAAGCCGGCCAGAGCTTTTTACCTACTACTTCTTAAGGGGAGAAAAGTCACGTTAAAAGGTATGCTTAACTCGGCATCTAAGCCGGCTAGAGCTTTTTATCTACTACTTCTTAGGGGGAGAAAAGTCACGTTAAAAGGTATGCTCAGCTCGGCGTCTGAGCCGGCTAGAGCTTTTTACCTACTACTTCTTAAGGGGAGAAAAGTCATGTTAAAAGTTATGCTCAACTCGGCATCTAAGCCGGCAATCGCTTTTTACCTACTACTTCTTAGGGGGAGAAAAGTCAGGTTAAAAGGTATTCTAAGCAAGGCGTCAAAGCCGGCAAGTGCTTTTTTACCTACTACTTCTTAGGGGGAGAAAAGTCATGTTAAAAGGTATGCTAAGCTAGGCGTCTGAGCCGGCAAGTGCTTTTTACCTACTACTTCTTACTGGGAGAAAAGTCAGGTTAAAAGGTATGCTCAGCTCGGCGTCTGAGCCGGCTAGAGCTTTTAACCTTCTACTTCTTAGAGGGAGAAAAGTCAAGTTAAAAGGTATGCTAAGCTCGGCATCTGATCCGGCTAGAGCTTTTTACCTACTACTACTTAGGGGGAGAAAAGTCATGTTAAAAGGTATGCTCAACTAGGCTTCTAAGCCGGCTAGAGCTTTTTACCTACTATTTCTTAAGGGGAGAAAAGTCATGTTAAAAGGTATGCTAAGCTAGGTGTCTGAGCCGTATAGCGCTCTTTACCTACTACTTCTTAGGGGGAGAAAGGTCACGTTAAAAGGTATGCTCAGCACGGCGTCTGATCCGGCTAGAGCTTTTTACCTACTACTTCTTAGGGGTAGAAAAGTCACGTTAAAAGGTATGCTCAACTCGGCATCTAAGCCAGCTAGAGCTTTTTACCTACTACTTCTTACTGGGAGAAAAGTCATGTTAAAAGGTATGCTCAGCTCGGCGTCTTAGCCGGCTAGAGCTTTTTTGCTACTACTTCTTAGGGCGAGAAAAGTCACGTTAAAAGGTATGCTCAACTCGGCATCTAAGCCGGCTAGAGCTTTTTACCTACTACTTCTTAGGGGGAGAAAAGTCATGTTAAAAGGTATGCTAAGCTAGGCGTCTGAGCCGGCAAGTGCTTTTTACCTACTACTTCTTACTCAGAGAAAAGTCAGGTTAAAAGGTATGCTCAGCTTGGCGTCTGAGCCGGCTAGAGCTTTTAACCTTCTACTTCTTAGGGGGAGAAAAGTCAAGTTAAAAGGTATGCTAAGCTCGGCGTCTGAGCCGGCTAGAGCTTTTTACCTACTGCTTCTTAGGGGGAGAAAAGTCATGTTAAAAGGTATGCTAAGCTTGGCGTCTCAGCCGGCAAGTGCTTTTTACCTACTACTTCTTACTGGGAGAAAAGTCAGGTTAAAAGGTATGATCAGCTCGGCGTCTGAGCCGGCTAGAACTTTTTACCTACTACTTCTTAGGGGGAGAAAAGTCACGTTAAAAGGTATGCTCAACTTGGCTTATAAGCCGGCTAGAGCTTTTTACCTACTGCTTCTTAGGGGTAGAAAGGTCACGTTAAAAGGTATGCTTAACTCAGCATCTAAGCCGGCTAGAGCTTTTTTCCTACTACTTCTTAGGGGGAGAAAAGTCACGTTAAAAGGTATGCTCAGCTCGACATCTAAGTTGGCTAGTGCTTTTTTTTACCTACTACTTCTTAGGGGCAGAAAAGTCATATTAAAATGTATGCTCAGCTCGACGTCTAAGTCGGCTAGTGCTTTTTTTTACCTACTACTTCTTAGGGGGAGAAAAGTCACGTTAAAAGGTATGCTCAGCTCGACGTCAAAGTTGGCTAGTGCTTTTTTTTTACCTACTACTTCTTAGGGGCAGAAAAGTCATATTAAAATGTATGCTCAGCTCAACGTCTAAGTCGGCTAGTGCTTTTTTTTACCTACTACTTCTTAGGGGGAGAAAAGTTACGTTAAAAGGTATGCTCAGCTCGACGTCTAAGTCGGCTAGTGCTTTTTTTTACCTACTACTTCTTAGGAGGAGAAAAGGCACGTTAAAAAGGTATGCTCAGCTTGGCGTCTGAGTCGGCTAACGCTTTTTACCTACTACTACTTAGGGGGAGAAAAGTCACGTTAAAAGTTATGCTCAGCTCGGCAGGTGAGCCGGCTAGCGCTCTTTACCTACTGCTTCTTAGTGAGAGAAAAGTCATGTTAAAAGGTATGCTCAGCTCGGCATCTGAGCTGGCTACCACTTTTTACCTACTACTTCTAAGGGGAGAAAAGTCACGTTTAAAGGTATGCTCAGCTCGTCATCTGAGATGGCCAACGCTTTTTACCTACTACTACTTAGGGGGAGAAAAGTCACGTTAAAAGGTATGCTCAGCTTAGCGTCTGAGTCGGCTAGCGCTTTTTACCTACTACTTCTTAGGGGGAGAAAAGTCACGTTAAAAGGTATGCTCAGCTCCTGAGCCGGCTAAAGCTTTTTACCTATTACTTCTTAGGGGGAGAAAAGTCACTTCAAAAGGTATGCTCAGCTCCTGAGCCGGCTAATGCTTTTTATCTACTACTTCTTAGTGAGAGAAAAGTCACATTAAAAGGTATGCTCAGCTCCTGAGCTGGCTAATGCTTTTTACCTACTACTTCTTAGGCTGAGAAAAGTTACGTTAAAAGGTATGCTCAGCTTGGCGTCTGAGCCGGCTAGCGCTTTTTACCTACTACTTCTTAGGGAGAGAAAAGTCATGTTAAAAGGTATGCTCAGCTCGGCATCTAAGCCGGCTACCACTTTTTACCTACTACTTCTTAGGGGGAGAAAAGTCATATTAAAATGTATGCTCAGCACGACGTCTAAGTCGGCTAGTGCTTTTTTTTTTTACCTACTACTTCTTAGGTTGAGAAAAGTCATATTAAAATGTATGCTCAGCTCAACATCTAAGTCGGCTAGTGCTTTTTTTTACCTACTACTTCTTAGGGAGAGAAAAGTCACGTTATAAGGTATGCTCAGCTTGGCATCTAAGCCGGCTACCACTTTTTACCTACTACTTCTAAGGGGGAGAAAAGTCATATTAAAATGTATGCTCAGCTCAACGTCTAAGTCGGCTAGTGCTTTTTTTTACCTACTACTTCTTAGGTTGAGAAAAGTCATATTAAAATGTATGCTCAGCTCAACGTCTAAGTCGGCTAGTGCTTTTTTTTACCTACTACTTCTTAGGGGGAGAAATGTCACGTTAAAAGGTATGCTCAGCTCGGCATCTAAGCCGGCTACCACTTTTTACCTACTACTTCTTAGAGGGAGAAAAGTCATGTTAAAAGGTATGCTCAGCTCCTGAGCCGGCTAATGCTTTTTACCTACTACTTCTTAGGTTGAGAAAAGTCATATTAAAATGTATGCTCAGCACGATGTCTAAGTCGGCTAGTGCTTTTTTTTTACCTACTACTTCTTAGGGGGAGAAAAGTCACGTTAAATGGTATGCTCAGCTCGACGTCTGAGAGTGCTAAAGCTTTTTACCTACTACTTCTTAGGGGGAGAAAATTCACGTTAAAAGTTATGCTCAGCTCGGCATCTGAGCCGGCTACCACTTTTTACCTACTACTTCTTAGGGAGAGAAAAGTCACGTTTAAAGGTATGCTCAGCTCGTCGTCTGAGATGGCTAATGCTTTTTACCTACTACTACTTGGGGGGGGAAAGTCACGTTAAAAGTTCTGTTTAGCTCAACGTCTAAGTCGGCTAGTGCTTTTTTTTACCTACTACTTCTTAGGGGGAGAAAAGTCACGTTAAAAGGTATGCTCAGCTCGGCATCTAAGCCGGCTACCACTTTTTACCTACTACTTCTTAGAGGGAGAAAAGTCATGTTAAAAGGTATGCTCAGCTCCTGAGCCGGCTAATGCTTTTTACCTACTACTTCTTAGGTTGAGAAAAGTCATACTAAAATGTATGCTCAGCATGACGGCTAAGTCGGCTAGTGCTTTTTTTTCACCTACTACTTCTTAGGGGGAGAAAAGTCACGTTAAAAGGTATGCTCACCTCGACGTCTGAGAGTGCTAAAGCTTTTTACCTACTACTTCTTAGGGGGAGAAAAGTCACGTTAAAAGTTATGCTCAGCTCGGCATCTGAGCCGGCTACCACTTTTTACCTACTGCTACTTAGGGGGAGAAAAGTCACGTTAAAAGTTCTGCTCAGCTCGGCGTCTAAGTCGGCTAGTGCTTTTTTTTACCTACTACTTCTTAGGGTGAAAAAAGTCACGTTAAAAGGCATGCTCAGCTCGGCATCTAAGCCAGCTACCACTTTTTACCTACTACTTCTTAGGGGGAGAAAAGTCACGTTAAACGGTATGCTCAGCTCGACGTCTAAGTCGGCTAGTGCTTTTTTTTTACCTACTACTTCTTAGGGGAGAAAAGTCATATTAAAATGTATGCTCAGCTCAACGTCTAAGTCGGCTAGTGCTTTTTTTTACCTGCTACTTCTTAGGGGGAGAAAAGTCATATTAAAATATATGCTCAGCTCAACGTCTAAGTCGGCTAGTGCTTTTTTTTTACCTACTACTTCTTAGGGGGAGAAAAGTCACGTTAAAAGGAATGCTCAGCTCAGCATCTAAGCCGGCTACCACTTTTTACCTACTACTTCTTAGGGGGAGAAAAGTCATATTAAAAGGTATGCTCAGCTCGACGTCTAAGTCGGCTAGTGCTTTTTTTTACCTACTACTTCTTAGGGGGAGAAAAGTCACGTTAAAAGGTATGCTCAGCTCGACGTCTAAGTCGGCTAGTGCTTTTATTTACCTACTACTTCTTAGGGGGAGAAAAGTCACGTTATAAGGTATGCTCAGCTCGGCATCTAAGCCGGCTACCACTTTTTACCTACTACTTCTTAGGGGGAGAAAAGTCATATTAAAATGTATGCTCAGCTCAACGTCTAAGTCGGCTAGTGCTTTTTTTTTACCTACTACTTCTTAGGGGGAGAAAAGTCATATTAAAATGTATGCTCAGCTCAACGTCTAATTCGGCTAGTGCTTTTTTTTACCTACTACTTCTTAGGGGGAGAAAAGTCACGTTAAAAGGAATGCTCAGCTCGGCATCTAAGACGGCTACCACTTTTTACCTACTACTTCTTAGGGGGACAAAAGTCATATTAAAATGTATGCTCAGCACGACGTCTAAGTCGGGTAGTGCTTTTTTTTACCTACTACTTCTTAGGGGGAGAAAAGTCATATTAAAATGTATGCTCAGCTGAACGTCTAAGTCGGCTAGTGCTTTTTTTTACCTACTACTTCTTAGGGGGAGAAAAGTCACGTTAAAAGGAATGCTCAGCTCGGCATCTAAGCCGGCTACCACTTTTTACCTACTACTTCTTAGCGGGAGAAAAGTCATATTAAAATGTATGCTCAGCACGACGTCAAAGTCGGGTAGTGCTTTTTTTCACCTACTACTTCTTAGGGGGAGAAAAGTCACGTTAAAAGGTATGCTCAGCTCGACGTCTAAGTCGGCTAGTGCTTTTATTTACCTACTACTTCTTAGGGGGAGAAAAGTCACGTTATAAGGTATGCTCAGCTCGTCATCTAAGCCGGCTACCACTTTTTACCTACTACTTCTAAGGGGGAGAAAAGTCATATTAAAATGTATGCTCAGCTCAACGTCTAAGTCGGCTAGTGCTTTTTTTTACCTACTACTTCTTAGGTTGAGAAAAGTCATATTAAAATGTATGCTCAGCTCAACGTCTAAGTCGGCTAGTGCTTTTTTTTACCTACTACTTCTTAGGGGGAGAAAAGTCATGTTAAAAGGTATGCTCAGCTCCTGAGCCGGCTAATGCTTTTTACCTACTACTTCTTAGGTTGAGAAAAGTCATATTAAAATGTATGCTCAGCTCAACGTCTAAGTCGGCTAGTGCTTTTTTTTACCTACTACTTTTTAGGGGGGGAAAAGTCACGTTAAAAGGTATGCTCAGCTCGGCATCTAAGCCGGCTACCACTTTTTACCTACTACTTCTTAGAGGGAGAAAAGTCACGTTAAAAGGTATGCTCAGCTCCTGAGCCGGCTAATGCTTTTTACCTACTACTTCTTAGGTTGAGAAAAGTCATATTAAAATGTATGCTCAGCACGACGTCTAAGTCGGCTAGTGCTTTTTTTTTACCTACTACTTCTTAGGGGGAGAAAAGTCACGTTAAATGGTATGCTCAGCTCGACGTCTGAGAGTGCTAAAGCTTTTTACCTACTACTTCTTAGGGGGAGAAAATTCACGTTAAAAGTTATGCTCAGCTCGGCATCTGAGCCGGCTACCACTTTTTACCTACTACTTCTTAGGGAGAGAAAAGTCACGTTTAAAGGAATGCTCAGCTCGTCGTCTGAGATGGCTAATGCTTTTTACCTACTACTACTTGGGGGGGGAAAGTCACGTTAAAAGTTCTGTTTAGCTCGGCGTCTAAGTCGGCTAGTGCTTTTTTTTACCTACTACTTCTTAGGAGGAGAAAAGTCACTTTAAAAGGAATGCTCAGCTCGGCATCTTAGCTGGCTACCACTTTTTACCTACTACTTCTTAGAGGGAGAAAAGTCATGTTAAAAGGTATGCTCAGCTCCTGAGCCAGCTAATGCTTTTTACCTACTACTTCTTAGGGGGAGAAAAGTCATATTAAAATGTATGCTCAGCACGACGTCTAAGTCGGCTAGTGCTTTTTTTTACCTACTTCTTCTTAGGGGGAGAAAAGTCATATTAAAATGTATGCTCAGCACGACGTCTAAGTCGGCTAGTGCTTTTTTTTACCTACTACTTCTTAGGGGGAGAAAAGTCATATTAAAATGTATGCTCAGCTCGACGTCTAAGTCGGCTAGTGCTTTTTTTTACCAACTACTTCTTAGGGGGAGAAAAGTCACGTTAAAAGGTATGCTCAGCTCGACGTCTAAGTTGGCTAGTGCTTTTTTTTACCTACTACTTCTTAGGGGCAGAAAAGTCATATTAAAATGTATGCTCAGCTCAACGTCTAAGTCGGCTAGTGCTTTTTTTTACCTACTACTTCTTAGGGGGAGAAAAGTCACGTTAAAAGGTATGCTCAGCTCGACGTCTAAGTCGGCTAGTGGTTTTTTTTTTTTTTTACCTACTACTTCTTAGGGGGAGAAAAGTCACGTTAAAAGGTATGCTCAGCTCGACGTCTAAGTCGGCTAGTGCTTTTTTTTACCTACTACTTCTTAGGAGGAGAAAAGTCACGTTAAAAAGGTATGCTCAGCTCGACTTCTAAGTCGGCTACCACTTTTTACCTACTACTTCTTAGAGGGAGAAAAGTCATGTTAAAAGGTATGCTTAGCTCCTGAGCCGGCTAATGCTTTTTACCTACTACTTCTTAGGGGGAGAAAAGTCATATTAAAATGTATGCTCAGCTCAACGTCTAAGTCGGCTAGTGCTTTTTTTTACCTACTACTTCTTAGGGGGAGAAATGTCATGTTAAAAGGTATGCTCAGCTCGCTCAGCTCAGCATCTAAGCCGGCTACCACTTTTTGCCTACTACTTTTTAGGGGGAGAAAAGTCATATTAAAAGGTATGATCAGCTCGACGTCTAAGTCGGCTAGTGCTTTTTTTTACCTACTACTTCTTAGGGGGAGAAAAGTCATATTAAAATGTATGCTCAGCTCAACGTCTAAGTCGGCTAGTGCTTTTTTTTACCTACTACTTCTTAGGGGGAGAAAAGTCATATTAAAATGTATGCTCAGCTCAACGTCTAATTCGGCTAGTGCTTTTTTTTACCTACTACTTCTTAGGGGGAGAAAAGTCACGTTAAAAGGTATGCTCAGCTCGACGTCTTAGTCGGCTAGTGCTTTTTTTTACCTACTACTTCTTAGGGGGAGAAAAGTCACGTTAAAAGGTATGCTCAGCTCGACGTCTAAGTCGGCTAGTGCTTTTTTTTACCTACTACATCTTAGGAGGAGAAAAGTCACGTTAAAAAGGTATGCTCAGCTCGACGTCTAACTCGTCTACCACTTTTTACCTACTACTTCTTAGAGGGAGAAAAGTCATGTTAAAAGGTATGCTTAGCTCCTGAGCCGGCTAATGCTTTTTACCTACTACTTCTTAGGGGGAGAAAAGTCATATTAAAATGTATGCTCAGCTCAACGTCTAAGTCGGCTAGTGCTTTTTTTTACCTACTACTTCTTAGGGGGAGAAATGTCATGTTAAAAGGTATGCTCAGCTCGCTCAGCTCAGCATCTAAGCCGGCTACCACTTTTTACCTACTACTTTTTAGGGGGAGAAAAGTCATATTAAAAGGTATGGTCAGCTCGACGTCTAAGTCGGCTAGTGCTTTTTTTTACCTACTACTTCTTAGGGGGAGAAAAGTCATATTAAAATGTATGCTCAGCTCAACGTCTAAGTCGGCTAGTGCTTTTTTTTACCTACTACTTCTTAGGGGGAGAAAAGTCATATTAAAATGTATGCTCAGCTCAACGTCTAATTCGGCTAGTGCTTTTTTTACCTACTACTTCTTAGGGGGAGAAAAGTCACGTTAAAAGGTATGCTCAGCTCGACGTCTTAGTCGGCTAGTGCTTTTTTTTACCTACTACTTCTTAGGGGGAGAAAAGTCACGTTAATAGGTATGCTCAGCTCGACGTCTAAGTCGGCTAGTGCTTTTTTTTACCTACTACTTCTTAGGGGGAGAAAAGTCACATTAAAAGGTATGCTCAGCTCGACGTCTGAGAGGGTTAAAGCTTTTTACCTACTACTTCTTCTACTACGTTAAAAGGTATGCTCAGCTCGGCATCTGAGCTGGCTACCACTTTTTACCTACTACTTCTTAGGGAGAGAAAAATCACGTTTAAAGGTATGCTCAGCTCGTTGTCTGAGATGGCTAACGCTTTTTAGCTACTACTACTTAGGGGGAGAAAAGTCACGTTAAAAGTTATGCTCAGCTCGGCGGCTGAGCCGGCTAGCGCTCTTTACCTACTACTTCTTAGGGAGAGAAAAGTCATGTTAAAAGGTATGCCCAGCTTGGCGTCTGAGTCGGCTAGCACTTTTTACCTACTACTTCTTAAGAGAGAAGACCCGCGGGTCGGGTCGACCCTCGGAGAAAATGTGCCAGTCACGTGTGGTTGCGGGTCGAGCTGTTCCTGCTCTACCAGCCCGCGACCTAGTACTGCTGGCTTCCGGCACCGGAATTTATAGACTTCCTCCTGCCCGCGGGCGGGCGCGGGTCAATAAATAAAGGGGAGCAGCGGGCCGGGTCAGATGGGAGAAGGGAGCGGGTGGGTTAGGGTCGAGAAATTCTCGACCCGCACATCACTAGTATGTACATGCAATAAGGCTATGCAACATAAAAAAGAGTGCACTGGCAATTTTTCTCTTTTTCTTTGTGTACAAATATTTGCTTTTTATCATTCATAGCAGCTGGTCAACTCCAGAATGTGGGTTAGACTGAGGGTGTTTTTAGCAGCTAGTCAATGCCACAGCAAGGGTTAGACCGAGCACTGGAAATTTTTTTCTGTGTTTTGTGTACAAATCGTAGCCAAATATTGCCTATAGCTGTCATTCAGCCTTTAAAACAGGAAATTATTTATAGATGTATGTTAATTGGCTGGGGCTAAAAAGCTCCTTGCTTTTTCACTATAGCCCCATGGTGATTGATTACTCAATTGCATTTTCTACTGGGGGACTTAATTTTAAATGCACTTCAAATTAAAATGCTAATAGATTGTGTAGGAAGGTAATTATTCACAGGTTTAGGTTTGTTTGCTGGGGCTTAAAAACTCCCTGTTTTCTAACTAGAACTCCTGAGCTAAGGGTAAGTGTGCAATGGTCTTACTACTCAGTCACATTGGTTGCTGGGGGACTTCATTTTAAATGCACTACAGGCTTAGAATGCTCACAAATGTAGTGTAGGACTCACGTACAATGAGGGGCCTTGGCGTGGCACGTGAGCTTACGTATTTTGCCAAAGTGTGGTTTTAACATCTCATTTTTTGTAATAATTATTTTTAAAGGTGAACCATACACTGGTTAGTTTTCTATTTTTCACTTTGTGTACAAATATTGGCTTTTTTGACAATTTCTTGACAAAACAAAAACACCAATAACACTACTGATGCAGTGGAACCGGTGAATGATGTCTATTTGCTCATAAAAAAAGTGGCACAACTCTGATAGTCTTCATTATTTATTTATAATTTTTTTGCCTTTTTCTTCTGAATCTTTCTTGCTTTGAAATAGGGTCGCTGACCTGCTACTTTTTATTACTAATCTTTCTATTCAGGCCCTATTCTACTAATATTCCAGTCTTTTATTCAAATCAGTGTATAGTTGCTAGGGTAGTTTGAACCCTAGCAACCAGATTGCTGAATTTGCAAAATGGAGAGCTGCTGAGTAAAGAGCTAAAGAAATGAAAAATGAAAAAAATGAACACCAAATTGTCTCCGAACATCACGCTCTACGTCGTACGAAATGCTAACTCAAAGGTAAGGTGATCTTCTATCCAATACGGTTGTATCCCCATATATAGTATAAGGCACTAAGATTGCCTAGGAGCAGTAACTCATGGCAACCAATAGGATGCTTGTATTTGAATTGGCGACTAGTAAATTCTATCTGCTTATTGGTTACTATGGGTTATTGCCCCTGGACAAACTTAGTGTCTTTTATTTCTAATGATGGGCGAATTTGGGGCGTTTCGCTTAGTTGAAAAATTCACGAATTTCCCGCAAAATGGTGAAAAATTCACTAAAAGGTGCTGGCTTCTCGTTTTTGATGCTGACGTCCATGTTTTTTTTTTGACGCCGGCGAATTTTCACGGCGGCTTAGCAAATTTATTCGCCGGTGGCGAATCGCGGGAATTCACCAACAATTTGCGCCCGGTGAATAAATTTGCCCATCACTATTTATTAATTGACCCAATTGATATGAAATGTATGTATATAAAATCTCTTCTCAATGATCATAATGGTCTTCCCTATATATACCATGGAACAGTGGCATATAAAAGTGACCCTTTTTACATTTTAATATTTCTATTCAGTTCAGTTGTAGGTCTCTTACCTGCACAGCCACACAATTCAGCTTCCTCACTCACACTAACACAACTCAAATCAGATGCTACAAGAGAGTTTGTATCTGGAGTGAGCATTAGGACATCATTGGTCACATGACCCACTACGAAGTCTGTTTTTACTCCCCCTGCATCCAACTCCTAACTAAGCCATGATGTCCTAACATGTATTTTAGATCATCACAAATATGAATATATTGTAGGTCTCTTACCTGCACATCCACACTCTTCAGCTAACGCACTCAAACTGACGCAGCTCAAATCAGATGCTACACTACAAGAGAGTTTGTATCTGGAGTGAGCATTATGACATCACTGGTCACATGACCCACTACGAAGTCTGTTTTTACTCCCCCTGCATTCAACTCCTAACTAAACCATCTTTTTAAACAGTCCTTTTGGAGAAGTTGCAGTGTGGGGAACACCACATTTTCTTTTAGTACAATACCTAAGTGGTGTTAAAGGCCATGATGTCCTTACATGTATTTTAGATCATCACAAATATGAAAGTATTGTAGGTCTCTTACCTGCACATCCACACTCTTCAGCTTCCACACAGTGTTTATCTGGAGCAGTGCTGCCATCAGAGGGGTACAGGGGGGAGAGTTGTAGGGGGCCCCGAGGGTAAGGGGGACCGGGCCACGATGCACTTACTTAATTAGCCGGCCCCTCTGCTTTCTGAGAGCTGACAACTTCAGGAAGGCAGGCGGAGGGATCTTCTGTCCATTACTTTCCCTTATTGGTCACATAGTTTATGTCCCGGTTCAGCTGCTCAGGGATTGGATAGCTGAGGTTTGAACAACTCCAGCTCATCCAATCACCATGCAGCTTTACCAGGACTTGAAATTCTGTGACCAATAAGGGAAGAAGATGCAGCCACCTGTGCTCCCCATCTCCCTTCTGTAGTTGGCAGCTCACTTACAGCAGATGGGCTACGCTAATGAAGTAAGTGTTACATGGCAGGACCCCCCTAAAGGTAACCCTTTGTGGTCCCTGTTGTGTGGGGGTCCCTGGGCACCAATTTTTTTTTTAAAACTTCTTGGGGGCAAGTTTTTTTTACATGGACATTTAAGGGGGGCCCTGGCCACCAATTTTCTTATAACATGGGGGGCCTGGCCACCAATTTTCTTATAACGTGTGTGTGGGGGGGGGGTCTGGCCACCAATTTTTTTTTTACCAGCTGGGTCCTAGCCACCAATATTTTTAATGGGGGCCCTGACCACAAATGTTTTTTAATTGGGGGCCCTGACCACAAATGTTTTTTTTAATGGGGGGGCCCTGACAACAAATGTTTTTTTTAATGGGGGGTCCCTGACCACAAATGTTTTTTTTAATTTGGGGTCCTGACCACAAGTTTTTTTATGGGGGCCCTGACCACAAATGTTTTTTTTTAATGGGGGGGCCCTGACCACAAGTTTTTTTTTATGGGGTCCCTGACCACAAATCTTTTTGTATTTTTTATAAATATGTGGGAACCCTAGCCACCAATGTTTTTTTTTGTTTTGTTTTTTTACTGTGTGGAGGGGGTGGATCTGTGGGGTAGGGAGGGCGGACCCAAGGGTCGAATTTCAAAGTAGAAAAAGCTTTGATATTCGACCATCGAATCGGAATACTTCGACTTCAAACATACTGGTCTAAGTATCCGAAAAATTACTTTGAATTTCGAATTTTTTTACTTAGAAAGTTCCCTCAAATACACTTTGACCATTGATAAATCTGCCCATATATATTACTATTTTTTCTGTCTTTCCCGAGCTCATAGCGCTGGTTTATCTACATAAGTTTAACTACTATCCATCTGAAGGAGAAGGGATTATCTGAACCAGCAAAGGGAGTGAACCACAGAAACCTCAGGCTTTCAGGTGACTGTCAAACAAGAGAGTGGGAACACGACACTTAAGAGGGTTATGTAATAAAAGGCACTAAGTTTGCCCAAGAGCAGTAACCTATAGCAACTAATCAGTCGGTAGCATTTGATGGTCACCTCTTTAAAAGCCAACATTTTATTGGTTGCTATGGGTTACTGCTCCTGGGCAAACTTAGTGCCTTTTATTATATATGAGGGTTTGTGCCACTGCCCTAACAAAGTTTTCTATAACCTTACTTAAAATGATATCATGCTAATATTTGTTTTTTTTTAAAAGAGCAATAAATGTTTTATATTAAACTATAACATCTTGCAAGTCATTTCTTGTCCTTCCATGTTTTCTTTCAGGCTCCTGATTTTTAGTTTTCTTTTTTTTAAATATAATTTATATATACAGTGGTGCTTGTAATTTTGTTTCATTTGTTTAACTAGCTTTCTTAACCTACTTTTAGAACTTGTTTAAAAATCAGATGATGTTTTAGGTCAAAAAAAATATAGAAAATGTTAGAGCTCATAAACTTTAAAGTACCTTTGTAGTTAACACCAGCTCAAATGGGTTTCACTCAAACATAACAATTAGTGATGGGCGAATTTGCGCCGTTTCGTTTCGCCAAAAAATTTGCGAAATGGCGAAAAATTCACGAAATGGCGCCGTTTTTTTTCGACGCCGGCGCCCATTTTTTTAAAAAAAAAACATTTTGCGGGCGTTTCGCAAATTTATTTGCGGGCGTTTCGCAAATTTATTCGCTGGCGGCGAGTCGCGCAAATTCGCCGCAAATCCGCACCTGGTGAATAAATTCGCCCATCACTAATAACAATCAGAATAACATTTTTATAAACAATTTGCCCTTGCTGCCATTTTGTTTCCATGCTCATATAAGGAGTCATTTAGTTACCACACTGCAGTTGTGAACCTCACATTCAGCTTCCCATTCACTAAAGGTACTTGTGTCAATAAGTGCACCTTGGACTCATGTATAGTTGCACTTTATAGGTGCTACTGCCTTCCTCCTGCACTTATTCATGGTGGAGAACCCTGGAGCAACCACCACATTTCGTACCAGGTGTTAGACAACAGCCTCCTGTCTAAATAGGTGCAGAGCAGATGCATCAAAAAGAATCAGGCACACGTCGCTCTCATGACAAATGTATCAAAGTACAAGCACAAATGCATACAGTCTGGTGCATTAGACATAATCACATCAGGTGCACCTCCCCGAGCAACCTCAATGGAACTGGGATTGTGGGAAATAATGCTGCATTGTGGGTAATAAACATGCTGAATGCTGATTGAATACAGAGGTGCCTTTGCGTGCTGCTTCTATGGTATGTAAATTACCACTATAAAGTGCACTTCAGGTAGTTTTAACACAAGTGTATACACAAGTATGTATTGTTTTTTTACATATTCCACATGATTTAAGGGTGGCGGCAGATGGGGAGATTTCCCCCGTTCTGCCTTCCCGTCAGCAAGAAACGAACCGCCGGCCGGATTGCATTGGATTTCCGAAGTCGCCCAAAGTTGCAGAGGCAACTGGGCTGCTGCAGTTTTTTTGCTGATAGGAGCACTGGTCAGGGTATCAGGTAATGAATGCAGTCACTGTGGGGTGCCTAACTTTTGGCACCCTCCAAAATAATAATTTTTCAGAACCCAAATATAAGTTGGATTTATTGAACTATTTGGATTTCGATGAAACAAATAAATTGCAAGGATGTAAATAGCTATACATTTATATAATTCGTCTTGTTCGTATTGTATGTAATGGTTACGCGAATTAATATCTAACTGTCAGACTTACTCAACCGGAAGGAACCACGGATGCTGAGGAAGACAACCCCTACAGCTCCCCCACCAGTGCACCCTCGACTGGATACAAGGAAGACTAGTGAAGGCGTAGTATGGGAGCCTGTGATTACTAGCAGGATGCGCCGGCCTGTGGTGGAGCGGGTCTTGTGGCTGTAAATACAGGAAGACGTGGCGTTAGGCGTTAGCTGTGCAAGTAATTGAGGGCAAGGAGGACGTCACAGGATACTGGCACGGCAGTCACCTTAGCGTCAGCTGCAGGCAGATGTTGAAGAATAATCAGCAGATATGACGGTTTGCACAGGTGATGCAATTAGCCGCTTCACTCCGCAACACTGGTGGATCAGGTGGCGTTTAGTTGATAGTAGTTGTTCACAGGATGCAGGTTCCCAAAGAAATAGCTGAGGCATAGGTCCCTGGTAATGTTGTGATGGCTGATTCAGTTAATGCCTTTAAGAATGGCTTGGATGATTTTTTGGACAGACATAATGTGAAAGGCTATTGTGATACTAAGCTCTACAGTTAGTATAGGTATGGGTATATAGAATTTAATTAAAAGTAGGGAGGGGTGTGTGTATGGATGCTGGGTTTTCATTTGGAGGGGTTGAACTTGATGGACTTTGTCTTTTTTCAACCCAATTTAACTATGTAACTATGTAATTATGTAGCCAGGGAAGGCAAAACTGGTCGGCAGCGGTAATCAAAAGTTCAAACAAGTAACAGTGGTCAAGGCAGGGAAGCGTAAGCCAAAAGCAAGCAGAGTTCGGCAACAGGTAGTCAATATTAAGCAGAGTACCAAAGGGTTAAACAGGAGTGTAGTCAAGTAATCAGTAGCAGGGTCAAAAACCAAAGTTCAGATATAACAGAGAATCACTTACTCAGTATAGCTAGGAAAAACAATGTCCGAGCACTGGAGTCACCTCTGCACTGAAAGAAATAAAGTTGCCTGCGTCCATACGCTGCGCCCAGCGAATCCCCTGCGTCGGCATCACGACGTGTGCATTGTTCACTGGAACACATTGCGCCGCCTGAGGATCGGTGAGTACCTGGCATTGCCCCCCCTTAGGAACGGCCTTTGGACGTGAACTTGAGAAGGCTTGTTTGGGTACTTCTGATGATAACTCTTTACGAGTTTGGTAGCATGAACATTAACAGCAGGTTCCCAAGAATTTTCTTCAGAGCCATAACCTTTCCACTTGAGAAGATATTGAATCTTCTTGTTCCTCACTCTGGAATCCAGAATTGATCTCACCTCATATTCCTCATGATCAGAGACAATGATAGGATCGGGAACCAGAGACCTCCGACCCACAAACTGATTCGGGACCACTGGTTTCAGAAGTGCCGCATGAAAAACTGGATGAACTCGTAAGGACTTTGGAAGCAGAAGCTTATACGCAACAGAATTGTACCATCTTAAAGGGTCCAATAAAACGTTGAGCCAATTTTTTCGTATGACTAATTAAATCTTAAATTAACGGTTGAAAGCCAGACCTTGTCTCCTACTTTAAATTCTGGATCAGGAGCTCTCTTCTTGTCGGCAAAGTATTTGAAGTTCAATTGAGCCTTGGGTAAATTCTCGCGAATAGTCGTGATGTTAAAAACTCAAGTCTTTCATGAGCTGCAGGGACAGGCACCATCTGGGGTATCCCTGGAATCATTGTTGGATGAAACCCAAGATTGGCATAAAAGGGAGTCTGTTTGGTGGAAGAATGAACAGAGTTATTGTAAGCAAATTCTGCCATTGGAAGAAGTGAGGCCCAATTGTCTTGTACAAAGGACAAAAAAACACCTCAAATATTGCTCCAACGTTTGATTCGTCCTTTCCGTCTGTCCATTAGTTTGAGGATGATAACCTGAAGAAAAGGATAAATCAATCTGTAACCCCTCACATAGCACTCGCCAAAACCTTGAAGTGAATTGTACTCCTCTATCCGAGACAATGTTTTCCGGAAGACCGTGAAGGCGAACAATCTCCTGAACAAAAGTCTTAGCCAAACTAGAGGCTGAAGGAATGCCACAAAGAGGAATACAATGGGCCACCTTAGTAAGCTATCCACCACAAAATATATAGTGGAAAAACCTTCAGAACACGGAAGATCCGTAATAAAATCCATTGAAATGGAGCCCCAAGGGCGATCCGGCACTGGTAATGGATGAAGGAGACACACAGGCTTAGAAGTAGTTCCTTTGCACCTAGCACAAATCTCACAGGAACGAACGAACCTCGCACAATCACTACCCAAGGTGGGCCACCAGAAGTGACGAGGAGCCAAGTCAAGAGTCTTTCGAAAGCCAGAGTGTCCTGCAAGGGGAACATCATGAACATATCCCAAAGCCTCCAACCTAAGGTTTGACGGGACAAAAAGTCTATCCCTGAAATTATAAAGGCCCTCTTGAGATCTTAACATAGGGGTTCCAGGTATAGAATCCGGAGTACAAAGCTCTTTCACCTTTTGAAGAAAAGAGGGCTTCAGAAGTAAAAAGAATTTGGGTGAAGAACAGGATTAGCCCCAAAAGACCTAGAAGAATCCGGGGAAAACATCCGAGATAAAGCATCAGCCTTGACATTCTTAGAACCAGGCCGATAATATGGAGCTGAAAACGTGAAAAAAAAGTGCCCATCGAGCCTGCCTGGGCCTGAGTCTTTTGGCAGAGCGAAGATACTCCAAATTCTTATTGTCAGTAAGAACTAGAATTGGATGTGCAGCCCCTTCCAGAAGATGCCTCCATTCCTCTAGAGCCCATTTGATAGATAAAAGCTCTCTGTCAGCAACGTCATAGTTCTGTTCCTCCGACCCAGATAATTTTCTGGAAAAGAATGCCACTGGATGTAATAATCCTTGAGGAACAGAACATTGAGAAAGGACAGCTCCAACGGCAACTTCAGAAGCATCAACCTCCAGGATAAAGGGCAGAGATGGTTCCGGATGAGTGAGAGCAGGCTGTTTGAGCTGAAATGGACCATTGAAACTTGAGTTTTTGTTTAGTGAGATCAGTAAGTGGTTTAATGATACCAGAAAAGTTACGTATAAACTTACGGTAGAAATTAGAAAACCCAATGAATCTTAGAAACTGCCTTGCGATCATTAGGAATTGGCCAGTCACGGATAGCCGATACCTTCTTAGCATCCATAACAATGCCATTAGTGGAAATGACAAACCACTAAAATTCAATTTGAGCCTTTTCAAATTCACATTTTTCCGCTTTGACTACTAGACTATGTGAACGTAGTCGAGAAAACACCTCTTGCATGTGTTTATGATGTAAACGTGTGCGTCGTGAAGTCACTGGAACGCATCGCACCGCCTGAGGATCGGTGAGTACCTGACACTATCACTAGTTACTAAAGCTGGTGAGAGATCATTGGTCAATTCATTTGTTATTGCTGGAGACAACTCAGTTCATAGCAAACAAGTATTACCCAATCGTACTGAAAATTATGTATATTAATACCAGCCATCAGGACATTCAGAGGTAACTCAGCAATAATAGTTACGTCAGTGTTCTACATAACTAAGTATTTTGTTGAAGAAATAATCCTGGGGTCAGATTTATTATGTGGTGTTTATTTCTGGTGAATTATCTGTAACCAACTGAACTGAAAAAGTGCTGGAAGGTGAACAACCCCTTTAAGGCAGCAGTTCAGTGACAAAAATATCACAGAAAACAATAGTTCAATAATGGGACCCCACAACCCGGGTAGGGGTAGCAGGGCCTTGACGGCGCGTAGGAGTGCGCCGGCACACCCCCTTTTTTCTATTACAGGCGGTGATTGGCTGGAGGGACCCTGGGCTCGCGAGAGGATACTTACATTTGGCGCCGGGACGTGGAGGCAGCAGGACGCAGCATCCCGCCCTCCCGTAGATGGGTGGTTTATGTCGCAGTTGGCGGAGGGTACCTTTACAAGGACCCCCAGGGCAAGTTAAAAGGGGGTATTTCAAAGTGAGTGGAAGTAGCAAGGTAGACCTGGGTCCTCATGGGAATGTAGGCAGCCCGGTTTAGGGCTTGGGAGAATGGAACAGGAACCTACCTTTACAATTGGGGTACAGCCACCCCACCCACATTCCCCTTCCCTCGGGTGGGGTCATAATGTTATAAAGGTTAAAGGTTTGTTATACAAACGGTTAGTAAAAGGTTAAAATGTTATACATGTTATTTATTATTATTACTGTGTTAAAATAAACAACTGCGGCCATCTCTTTCCAAACCAGTGGTGTGTGTATGTATTATTTGGGGATGGAAGGTATGTGCTTGGGGCGAAAGGAAAAGGTGCAGAATCGATGCTGCAACCGTCAAGGATTTGAAAGTATGTTCAACACAGTCCTTATTGGTTGAGCTCATGTTTTGCAATTTTAATTTTCTTAAAAAGTATCATACCAACAATATCATCAGAGGGAAATTCTAAAGGGAGATTAGTTCTCTTGAGTCGTTTCGTTTTCTCTTGAGTTAACTGCCCTGATGGCTCTTTTACCCTCAACTGCTATTTCCTTTAAAATACAATCATTAGTAGATACAAACAAACTATACTAAAGATGAAAAATACTAAAAAAACAAATCATCAGTGACTGCCCACCCACGTAGGATGCTGACACAGATGAGGCGAGCTAAGCAAATAAAAAAAATCATAACAGTTCTTTAGGTTTGCATGTTTAGCATAGCTTTGCTGTTTGGTAGTTTGCAATAGAAAGATGTAATTTAGATTAATCAGAATGTGTACTTTCGGAAAATATATGGTTTTCTATGGTCTCCATACTGTTAGGGGGTCTCATGGCACATAATACACATGCCGGGTGTTTATATTGTAGTAGCCAGAGTGTCATATGTAAAAATTTCATTTCAAAAGTAAAATTAAAAGGTATGTTCAACTTACTATTTGAGCCGGTTAATGCCTGCACCTTCTTAGAAAGAGAAAAGTGAAATTAAAAGGTATGTTCAACTTAGCATTTCAGCCAGAGCCGCGCCGACAACGGCGCCAGCTGATATTGAGCTCAATTGCGCATGCGTGAAACTGTGCTCAAGCGCTTCTGCGCAAGGCTGTGCTCGTGCACACATGCGCAGAAGCGCATTTACGCATAAAGATTCAAGCGGCTGCTGGGGAGAGACGGGACCGGACATGGGGTAGGCGACAGAGCAGGTAGGCGACAGAGCAGGTACGTGCCATGCGCCCCCCAGTTTGCGCCCAAGGCACGTGTCTACTCTGCCTACCGCTAGTTCCGGCCCTGATTTCAGCCGGTTAGCGTTTTTTAACTGCAGATTCTTAGAAAGAGAAAAGTAAAACTAAAAATACATGTTCAACTTAGCATTTGAGCTGGTTAGCGTTTTTTAACTACATCTTCATAGAAAGAGAGAAGTCAAATTAAAAATGCATGTTCAAATTGGAATTTGAGAGGTTTAGCTCTTTTTGCGTGCACATTCTTAGAGAAAGAAAAGTCAAATTAAAAATGCATGTTCAGCTTGGCATTTGAGACATTTAGCTCTTTTTTGCATGCACCTTCTTAAGGAGAGAAAAGTCACGTCAAAAAGTATGCTCAGCTAGACGTCTGAGCCGGCTAGCGCTTTTTACCTACTACTTCTTAGGGGGAGAAAAGTAACGTTAAAAGGTATGCTCAGCTCGGCGTCTGAGCCGGCTAGCAATTTTTACCTACTACTTCTTAGGGGGAGAGAAAAGTAACGTTAAAAGCTATGCTCAGCTCGGTGTCTGACTAAACTAGCGTTTTTACCTACAACTTCTAAGGGGGGAGAAAAGTCACGTTAAAAGCTATGCTCAGCTCAGTGTCGGACCCCGCTAGAGCTTTTAACCTACTACTTCTTAGGGGGGAGAAAAGGCACATTACAAGCTATGCTCAGCTTGGCGTCTGAGCCGGCAAGAGCTTTATACCTACTACTTCTTAGGGGGAGAAAAGTCACACTAAAAGCTATGCTCAGCTTGGCGTCTGACCCGGCTAGCGCTTTTTACCTACTACTTCTTAGAGGGAGAAAAGTCATGTTAAAACGTATGCTCAGCTCGGCGTCTGAGCCGGCTAGCGCTTTTTACCTACTACTTCTTAGGGGGAGAAAAGTAACGTTAAAAGGTATGCTCAGCTCGGCGTCTGAGCCGGCTAGCAATTTTTTCCTACTACTTCTTAGGGGGGAGAAAAGTCATGTTAAAGGTATGCTCAGCTCGGCGTCTGAGCC
Source organism: Xenopus laevis (assembly GCF_017654675.1). Lineage (NCBI taxonomy): Eukaryota > Metazoa > Chordata > Amphibia > Anura > Pipidae > Xenopus > Xenopus laevis. The sequence goes on from NC_054380.1 coordinate 54,941,639, forward strand.
GGCTAGCGCTTTTTACCTACTACTTCTTAGGGGGAGAAAAGTCACGTTAAAATGTATGCTCAGCTCCACGTCTAAGTCGGCTAGTGCTTTTTTTTACCTACTACTTCTTAGGGGGAGAAAAGTAACGTTAAAAGGTATGCTCAGCTCGGCATCTGAGCCGGCTACCACTTTTTACCTACTACTTCTTAGGGAGAGAAAAGTCACGTTAAAAGGTATGCTCAGCTAGGCGTCTGAGCCGTATAACGATTTTAACCTACTACTTCTTAGGGGGAGAAAAGTTATGTTAAAAGGTATGCTCAGCTAGACGTCTGAGCCGTATAACGATTTTAACCTACTACTTCTTAGGGGGAGAAAAGTTATGTTAAAAGGTATGCTCAGCTTGGCGTCTGAGCCGTCTAACGATTTTTACCTACAACTTCTTAGGGGGAGAAAAGTCATGTTAAAAGGTATGCTCGGCTTGGCGTTTGAGTCGACTAGCGCTTTTTACCTACTACTTCTTAGGGGGAGAAATGTTATGTTAAAAGGTATGCTCAGCTTGGCGTCTGAGTCGGCTAACGCTTTTTACCTACTACTACTTAGGGGAAGAAAAGTCACGTTAAAAGTTATGCTCAGCTCGGCGGGTGAGCCTGCTAGCGCTTTTTACATACTAATTTGTAGGGGGGGAAAAGTCACGTTAAAAGGTATGCTCAGCTCGGCGTCTGAGCCTGCTAGCGCTTTTTACCTACTACTTCTTAGGGAGAGAAAAGTCATGATTAAAGGTATGCTCAGCTCGTCGTCTGAGATGGCTAACGCTTTTTACCTACTACTACTTAGGGGGAGAAAAGTCAAGTTAAAAGGTATGCTCAGCTCGCCGTCTGAGCCGGCTAGCACTGTTTACCTACTACTTCTTAAGGATAGAAAAGTCAAGTTAAAAGGTATGCTCAGCTTGGCATTTGAGCCGGCTATCGCTTTTTACCTACTACTTCTTAGTGGGAGAAAAGTCACCTTAAAAGGTATGCTCAGCTCCTGAGCTGGCTAATGCTTTTTACCTACTACTTCTTAGGTTGAGAAAAGTTACGTTAAAAGGTATGCTCAGCTTGGCGTCTGAGCCGGCAAGCGCTTTTTATCTACTACTTCTTAGGGAGAGAAAAGTCATGTTAAAAGGTATGCTCAGCTCGGCATCTAAGCCGGCTACCACTTTTTACCTACTACTTCTTAGGGGGAGAAAAGTCATATTAAAATGTATGCTCAGCACGACGTCTAAGTCGGCTAGTGCTTTTTTTTTACCTACTACTTCTTAGGGGGAGAAAAGTCACGTTGAAAGGTATGCTCAGCTCGACGTCTAAGTCGGCTAGTGCTTTTTTTTACCTACTACTTCATAGGAGGAGAAAAGTCACGTTAAAAGGTATGCTCATCTCGGCATCTTAGCCGGCTACCACTTTTTACCTACTACTTCTTAGAGGGAGAAAAGTCATGTTAAAAGGTATGCTCAGCTCCTGAGCCAGCTAATGCTTTTTACAAACTACTTCTTAGGTTGAGAAAAGTCATATTAAAATGTATGCTCAGCTCAACGTCTAAGTCGGCTAGAGCTTTTTTTTACCTACTACTTCTTAGGGGGAGAAAAGTCACATTAAAAGGTACGCTCAGCTCGGCATCTAAGCCGGCTACCACTTTTTACCTACTACTTCTTAGAGGGAGAAAAGTCATGTTAAAAGGTATGCTCAGCTCCTGAGCCGGCTAATGCTTTTTACCTACTACTTCTTAGGTTGAGAAAAGTCATATTAAAATGTATGCTCAGCACGACGTCTAAGTCGGCTAGTGCTTTTTTGTTACCTACTACTTCTTAGAGGGAGAAAAGTCACGTTAAAAGGTATGCTCAGCTCGACGTCTGAGAGTGCTAAAGCTTTTTACCTACTACTTCTGAGGGGGAGAAAAGTCATGTTAAAAGTTATGCTCAGCTCGGCATCTGAGCCGGCTACCACTTTTTACCTACTACCTCTTAGGGGGAGAAAAGTCACGTTAAAAGTTCTGCTCAGCTCGGCGTCTAAGTCGGCTAGTGCTTTTTTTTACCTACTTCTTCTTAGGAGGAGAAAAGTCACGTTAAAAGGTATGGTCAGCTCGGCATCTAAGCCAGCTACCACTTTTTATCTACTACTTCTTAGGGGGAGAAAAGTCATATTAAAATGTATGCTCAGCTCAACGTCTAAGTCGGCTAGTGCTTTTTTTTACCTACTACTTCTTAGGGGGAGAAAAGTCACGTTATAAGGTATGCTCAGCTCGGCATCTAAGCCGGCTACCACTTTTTACCTACTACTTCTTAGGGGGAGAAAAGTCATATTAAAATGTATGCTCAGCTCAACGTCTAAGTCGGCTAGTGCTTTTTTTTACCTACTACTTCTTAGGGGGAGAAAAGTCATATTAAAATGCATGCTCAGCTCAACGTCTAAGTCGGCTAGTGCTTTTTTTTACCTACTACTTCTTAGGGGGAGAAAAGTCATATTAAAATGTATGCTCAGCTCAACGTCTAAGTCGGCTAGTGCTTTTTTTTACCTACTACTTCTTAGGGGGAGAAAAGTCACGTTAAAAGAAATGCTCAGCTCAGCATCTAAGCCGGCTACCACTTTTTACCTACTACTTCTTAGGGGGAGAAAAGTCATATTAAAATGTATGCTCAGCTCAACGTCTAATTCGGCTAGTGCTTTTTTTTACCTACTACTTCTTAGGGGGAGAAAAGTCACGTTAAAAGGAATGCTCAGCTCGGCATCTAAGACGGCTACCACTTTTTACCTACTACTTCTTAGGGGGAGAAAAGTCGTATTAAAATGTATGCTCAGCACGACGTCTAAGTCGGGTAGTGCTTTTTTTTACCTACTACTTCTTAGGGGGAGAAAAGTCATATTAAAATGTATGCTCAGCTCAACGTCTAAGTCGGCTAGTGCTTTTTTTTACCTACTACTTCTTAGGGGGAGAAAAGTCACGTTAAAAGGAATGCTCAGCTCGGCATCTAAGCCGGCTACCACTTTTTACCTACTACTTCTTAGGGGGAGAAAAGTCATATTAAAATGTATGCTCAGCACGACGTCAAAGTCGGGTAGTGCTTTTTTTCACCTACTACTTCTTAGGGGGAGAAAAGTCACGTTAAAAGGAATGCTCAGCTCAGCATCTAAGCCGGCTACCACTTTTTACCTACTACTTCTTAGGGGGAGAAAAGTCATATTAAAAGGTATGATCAGCTCGACGTCTAAGTCGGCTAGTGCTTTTTTTTACCTACTACTTCTTAGGGGGAGAAAAGTCACGTTATAAGGTATGCTGAGCTCGGCATCTAAGCCAGCTACCACTTTTTACCTACTACTTCTTAGGGGGAGAAAAGTCATATTAAAATGTATGCTCAGCTCAACGTCTAAGTCGGCTAGTGCTTTTTTTTACCTACAACTTCATAGGAGGAGAAAAGTCACGTTAAAAGGTATGCTCATCTCGGCATCTTAGCCGGCTACCACTTTTTACCTACTACTTCTTAGAGGGAGAAAAGTCATGTTAAAAGGTATGCTCAGCTCCTGAGCCGGCTAATGCTTTTTACCTACTACTTCTTAGGTTGAGAAAAGTCATATTAAAATGTATGCTCAGCTCAACGTCTAAGTCGGCTAGTGCTTTTTTTTACCTACTACTTCTTAGGGGGAGAAAAGTCACGTTAAATGGTATGCTCAGCTCGACGTCTGAGAGTGCTAAAGCTTTTTACCTACTACTTCTTAGGGGGAGAAAAGTCACGTTAAAAGTTATGCTCAGCTCGGCATCTGAGCCGGCTACCACTTTTTACCTACTACTTCTTAGGGAGAGAAAAGTCACGTTTAAAGGTATGCTCAGCTCGTCGTCTGAGATAGCTAATGCTTTTTACCTACTACTACTTGGGGGGGGAAAGTCACGTTAAAAGTTCTGTTTAGCTCGGTGTCTAAGTCGGCTAGTGCTTTTTTTTACCTACTACTTCTTAGGGGGAGAAAAGTCACGTTAAAAGGTATGCTCAGCTCGGCATCTAAGCCGGCTACCACTTTTTACCTACTACTTCTTAGGGGAGAAAAGTCATATTAAAATGTATGCTCAGCTCAACGTCTAAGTCGGCTAGTGCTTTTTTTTTACGTACTACTTCTTAGGGGGAGAAAAGTCACATTAAAAGGTATGCTCAGCTCGACGTCTAAGTTGGCTAGAGCTTTTTTTTACCTACTACTTCTTAGGGGGAGAAAAGTCACGTTAATAGGTATGCTCAGCTCGACGTCTAAGTCGGCTAGTGCTTTTTTTTACCTACTACTCTTAGGAGGAGAAAAGTCACGTTAAAAGGTATGCTCATCTCGGCATCTTAGCCGGCTACCACTTTTTACCTTCTACTTCTTAGAGGGAGAAAAGTCATATTAAAAGGTATGCTCAGCTCCTGAGCCGGCTAATGCTTTTTACCTACTACTTCTTAGGTTGAGAAAAGTCATATTAAAATGTATGCTCAGCACGACGTCTAAGTCGGGTAGTGCTTTTTTTTACCTACTACTTCTTAGGGGGAGAAAAGTCATATTAAAATGTATGCTCAGCTCAACGTCTAAGTCGGCTAGTGCATTTTTTTACCTACTACTTCTTAGGGGGAGAAAAGTCACGTTAAAAGGAATGCTCAGCTCGGAATCTAAGCCGGCTACCACTTTTTACCTACTACTTCTTAGGGGGAGAAAAGTCATATTAAAATGTATGCTCAGTACGACGTCTAAGTCAGCTAGTGCTTTATTTTTTACCTACTACTTCTTAGGGAGAGAAAAGTCACGTTATAAGGTATGCTCAGCTCGGCATCTAAGCCGGCTACCACTTTTTACCTACTACTTCTAAGGGGGAGAAAAGTCATATTAAAATGTATGCTCAGCTCAACGTCTAAGTCGGCGAGTGCTTTTTTTACCTACTACTTCTTAGGGGCAGAAAAGTCATATTAAAATGTATGCTCAGCTCAACGTCTAAGTCGGCTAGTGCTTTTATATACCTACTACTTCTTAGGGGGAGAAAAGTCACGTTAAAAGGTATGCTCAGCTCGACGTCTAAGTCGGCTAGTGCTTTTTTTTACCTACTACTTCTTAGGAGGAGAAAGGTCACTTTAAAAGGAATGCTCAGCTCGGCATCTTAGCCGGCTACCACTTTTTAACTACTACTTCTTAGAGGGAGAAAAGTCATGTTAAAAGGTATGCTCAGCTCCTGAGCCAGCTAATGCTTTTTACCTACTACTTCTTAGGGGGAGAAAAGTCATATTAAAATGTATGCTCAGCTCGACGTCTAAGTCGGCTAGTGCTTTTTTTTACCTACTAATTCTTAGGGGGAGAAAAGTCATGTTAAAAGATATGCTCAGCTCGGCAGCTAAGCCGGCTACCACTTTTTACCTACTACTTCTTAGAGGGAGAAAAGTCATGTTAAAAGGTATGCTCAGCTCCTGAGCCGGCTAATGCTTTTTACCTACTACTTCTTAGGTTGAGAAAAGTCATATTAAAATGTATGCTCAGCACGACGTCTAAGTCGGCTAGTGCTTTTTTTTTACCTACTACTTCTTAGGGAGAGAAAAGTCACGTTTAAAGGTATGCTCAGCTCGTCGTCTGAGATGGCTAATTCTTTTTACCTACTACTACTTAGGGGGAGAAAATTCACGTTAAAAGTTCTGCTCAGCTCGGCGTCTAAGTCGGCTAGTGCTTTTTTTTACCTACTACTTCTTAGGGGGAGAAAAGTCACGTTAAAAGGTATGCTCAGCTCGACGTCTAAGTCGGCTAGTGCTTTTTTTTTACCTACTACTTCTTAGGGGGAGAAAAGTCATATTAAAATGTATGCTCAGCTCAACGTCTAAGTCGGCTAGTGCTTTTTTTTACCTACTACTTCTTAGGGGGAGAAAAGTCACGTTAAAAGGAATGCTCAGCTTGGCATCTAAGACGGCTACCACTTTTTACCTGCTACTTCTTAGGGGGAGAAAAGTCATATTAAAATGTATGCTCAGCACGACGTCTAAGTCGGGTAGTGCTTTTTTTTACCTACTACTTCTTAGGGGGAGAAAAGTCATATTAAAATGTATGCTCAGCTCAACGTCTAAGTCGGCTAGTGCTTTTTTTTACCTACTACTTCTTAGGGGGAGAAAAGTCACGTTAAAAGGAATGCTCAGCTTGGCATCTAAGACGGCTACCACTTTTACCTACTACTTCTTAGGGGGAGAAAAGTCATATTAAAATGTATGCTCAGCACGACGTCTAAGTCGGCTAGTGCTTTTTTTTTACCTACTACTTCTTAGGGAGAGAAAAGTCACGTTTAAAGGTATGCTCAGCTCGTCGTCTGAGATGGCTAATTCTTTTTACCTACTACTACTTAGGGGGAGAAAATTCACGTTAAAAGTTCTGCTCAGCTCGGCGTCTAAGTCGGCTAGTGCTTTTTTTTACCTACTACTTCTTAGGGGGAGAAAAGTCACGTTAAAAGGTATGCTCAGCTCGACGTCTAAGTCGGCTAGTGCTTTTTTTTTACCTACTACTTCTTAGGGGGAGAAAAGTCATATTAAAATGTATGCTCAGCTCAACGTCTAAGTCGGCTAGTGCTTTTTTTTACCTACTACTTCTTAGGGGGAGAAAAGTCACGTTAAAAGGAATGCTCAGCTTGGCATCTAAGACGGCTACCACTTTTTACCTGCTACTTCTTAGGGGGAGAAAAGTCATATTAAAATGTATGCTCAGCACGACGTCTAAGTCGGGTAGTGCTTTTTTTTACCTACTACTTCTTAGGGGGAGAAAAGTCATATTAAAATGTATGCTCAGCTCAACGTCTAAGTCGGCTAGTGCTTTTTTTTTACCTACTACTTCTTAGGGGGAGAAAAGTCACGTTAAAAGGAATGCTCAGCTTGGCATCTAAGACGGCTACCACTTTTACCTACTACTTCTTAGGGGGAGAAAAGTCATATTAAAATGTATGCTCAGCACGACGTCTAAGTCGGGTAGTGCTTTTTTTACCTACTACTTCTTAGGGGGAGAAAAGTCATATTAAAATGTATGCTCAGCACGACGTCTAAGTCGGGTAGTGCTTTTTCTTACCTACTACTTCTTAGGGGGAGAAAAGTCACGTTAAAAGGAATGCTCAGCTCGGCATCTAAGCCGGCTACCCCTTTTTACCTACTACTTCTTAGGGGGAGAAAAGTCATATTAAAATGTATGCTCAGCACGACGTCAAAGTCGGGTAGTGCTTTTTTTCACCTACTACTTCTTAGGGGGAAAAAAGTCACGTTAAAAGGAATGCTCAGCTCAGCATCTAAGCCGGCTACCACTTTTACCTACTACTTCTTAGGTTGAGAAAAGTCATATTAAAATGTATGCTCAGCACGACGTCTAAGTCGGCTAGTGCTTTTTTTACCTACTAATTCTTAGGGGGAGAAAAGTCATGTTAAAAGGTATGCTCAGCTCGGCAGCTAAGCCGGCTACCACTTTTTACCTACTACTTCTTAGAGGGAGAAAAGTCATGTTAAAAGGTATGCTCAGCTCCTGAGCCGGCTAATGCTTTTACCTACTACTTCTTAGGTTGAGAAAAGTCATATTAAAATGTATGCTCAGCACGACGTCTAAGTCGGCTAGTGCTTTTTTTTTACCTACTACTTCTTAGGGAGAGAAAAGTCACGTTTAAAGGTATGCTCAGCTCGTCGTCTGAGATGGCTAATTCTTTTTACCTACTACTACTTAGGGGGAGAAAATTCACGTTAAAAGTTCTGCTCAGCTCGGCGTCTAAGTCGGCTAGTGCTTTTTTTTACCTACTACTTCTTAGGGGGAGAAAAGTCACGTTAAAAGGTATGCTCAGCTCGACGTCTAAGTCGGCTAGTGCTTTTTTTTACCTACTACTTCTTAGGGGGAGAAAAGTCATATTAAAATGTATGCTCAGCTCAACGTCTAAGTCGGCTAGTGCTTTTTTTACCTACTACTTCTTAGGGGGAGAAAAGTCACGTTAAAAGGAATGCTCAGCTTGGCATCTAAGACGGCTACCACTTTTTACCTTGCTACTTCTTAGGGGGAGAAAAGTCATATTAAAATGTATGCTCAGCACGACGTCTAAGTCGGGTAGTGCTTTTTTTTACCTACTACTTCTTAGGGGGAGAAAAGTCATATTAAAATGTATGCTCAGCTCAACGTCTAAGTCGGCTAGTGCTTTTTTTTACCTACTACTTCTTAGGGGGAGAAAAGTCACGTTAAAAGGAATGCTCAGCTTGGCATCTAAGACGGCTACCACTTTTTACCTACTACTTCTTAGGGGGAGAAAAGTCATATTAAAATGTATGCTCAGCACGACGTCTAAGTCGGCTAGTGCTTTTTTTTACCTACTACTTCTTAGGGAGAGAAAAGTCACGTTTAAAAGTATGCTCAGCTCGTCGTCTGAGATGGCTAATCTTTTTACCTACTACTTACTTAGGGGGAGAAAATTCACGTTAAAAGTCTGCTCAGCTCGGCGTCTAAGTCGGGCTAGTGCTTTTTTTACCTACTACTTCTTAGGGGGAGAAAAGTCAGTTAAAAGGTATGCTCAGCTCGACGTCTAAGTCGGCTAGTGCTTTTTTTTTACCTACTACTTCTTAGGGGAGAAAAGTCATATTAAAATGATGGCTCAGCTCCAACGTCTAAGTCCGCTAGTGCTTTTTTTTTACCTACTACGTTCTTAGGGGGAGAAAGGGGGGGGAGTCACGTTAAAAGGAATGCTCAGCTTGGCATCTAAGACGCGCTACCACTTTTTACCTGCTACTTCTTAGGGGAGAAAGTCATATTAAAATGTATGCTCAGCACGACGTCTAAGTCGGGTAGTGCTTTTTTTACCTACTACTTCTTAGGGGGAGGAAAAGTCATATTAAAATGGTATGCTCAGCTCAACGTCTAAGTCGGCTAGTGCTTTTTTTTTACCTACTACTTCTTAGGGGGAGAAAAGTCACGTTAAAAGGAATGCTCAGCTCGGCATCTAAGCGGCTACCACTTTTTACTACTACTTCTTAGGGGGAGAAAAGTCATATTAAAATGTATGCTCAGCACGACGTCTAAGTCGGGTAGTTGCTTTTTTTACCTACTACTTCTTAGGGGGAGAAAAGTCATATTAAATGTATGCTCAGCACGACGTCTAAGTCGGGTAGTGCTTTTTTTACTACTACTTCTTAGGGGGAGAAAAGTCACGTTAAAGGAATGCTCAGCTCGGCATCTAAGCCGGCTACCCCTTTTTACCTACTACTTCTTAGGGGGAGAAAAGTCATATTAAAATGTATGCTCAGCACGACGTCAAAGTCGGGTAGTGCTTTTTTTCACCTACTACTTCTTAGGGGGAAAAAAGTCACGTTAAAAGGAATGCTCAGCTCAGCATCTAAGCCGGCTACCACTTTTTACCTACTACTTCTTAGGGGGAGAAAAGTCATATTAAAAGGTATGATCAGGCTCGACGTCTAAGTCGGCTAGTGCTTTTTTTTACCTACTACTTCTTAGGGGGAGAAAAGTCACGTTAAAAGGTATGCTCAGCTCGGCATCTAAGCCGGCTACCACTTTTTACCTACTACTTCTTAGGGGGAGAAAAGTCATATTAAATTGTATGCTCAGCACGACGTCAAAGTCGGGTAGTGCTTTTTTTTCACCTACTACTTCTTAGGGGGAGAAAAGTCACGTTAAAAGGAATGCTCAGTCAGCATCTAAGCCGGCTACCACTTTTTACCTACTACTTCTTAGGGGGAGAAACAGTCATATTAAAATGTATGCTCAGCACGACGTCTAAGTCGGCTAGTGCTTTTTTTTTACCTACTACTTCTTAGGGGGAGAAAAGTCACGTTAAAGGTATGCTCAGCTCGGCATCTAAGCCGGCTACCACTTTTTACCTACTACTTCTTAGAGGGAGAAAAGTCATGTTAAAAGGTATGCTCAGCTCCTGAGCCGGCTAATGCTTTTTACCTACTACTTCTTAGGTTAAGAAAAGTCATATTAAAATGTATGCTCAGCTCAACGTCTAAGTCGGCTAGTGCTTTTTTTTACCTACTACTTCTTAGGGGGAGAAAAGTCACACAGTTAGAAACCCACGAACCCCTCAGTCTAAAGTCAGAAGGAGAAAGGAGCGAGGAAAGAACGGGATTAAAATGGGTAAAAACAAAAAAAAATAGTGTAGCCGCCTTAATCATGCATCGAGCTGACGTAATTCTCTTTTTTATATACGTGAATCTTCGCACACATCATTCCTTTACCGAAAATTCTATGTTATGTATATAAAAGAAAACTGGATGAATGCAATGACAAGGTAAGGTCTCGACGTCTAAAAGTCTTCTAGTAATTCTATGACGTTCCGCTGCCCTCGGAGGCACTGAACCGAATGAAGTTTGTTTGTCGGAAAAATACACTCAAAAATGATGTTCTTAACATCATGATAACGCCTACAGCCCTTAATTATCTTACGGCTTTCTCCATCTCCGGTCATGTTCCTAACTCTTGTACTGGTTGTTTTTCCTGTGTTGCGCCGGCTTTCTAATTTGTGTTTGAAATGATTTCGATCTTTCGTTGAGATGTTTCCAAACGCAACCTGTATGATAACTGTCGCTGCAAAACTACCGATACAGGTACAGTCGGTTTGGTACTTCCTTCACTGGTCCACGGCCTACCTAAGAGCCGACTAGGAGCACCGTCGATGCTTATGCGCTGTTTAGAAATGTACAGGTACCGCTGAAGAAGGGTGGCAATGAAGTTCCAGATCCGACCAAACTACCTATATCCTGTTAACCCGTGTGATACATTTATCTGAGGTCTCCCCGCCCGAACAACGTGTAATAAAAGTATTTTAGATGGCTAAAAAAAATATAGCACGTTTTAACTAAACAGCCTGTTAAAAGTTCACCGACTTAGTACGATCAGAGTCTGAAGTAGTACCTTCTTTAACGTTGACTTTTCTCGCCGCAGCAACGCCCTAAAAAATTCGTTTACATATTTTAGTAACAAAACAAAAAAAACGCAATGAAAATACTAAAATTATATAAAAGAAAAAACAATAACCTGAATAATTTAATCGAGACACAACTTAACGAAACAAGTTTAAAAAAAAGCGAAGCATAAATAGTATCATTTTTAAATAAAGTTTTTAAGAAAAATCCCTAGAAAAAAAGAAAAGGAAAAGGCCCTATGAAAAAAGACAAAAACATTGAAAAAATCAAAATTAAAAATCAAGTAAAAAAGATACTAAAATAAATTTAATAAATTAAAAAAATAGACTAATGATATAATAAAATAAATAAAAAATACCCATTTATTTTTATTCTTTAAACTCTTATTATTTTATACAACAAATAAACACTAAAAAAAAAAAAATTAACAAAAATAATATACTAATTACATTTTAAAAAAATACAGTCATAGAACAAAGTAAAATTTTAAAAAAAGAAAGAAGAAAAATAAAGATAAAAAAACAAAGACAAAGATGATTAAAGAAACACTAATGTTATATTAACAAAGTAGAATTTTATAATTTTTATTATTAAGAAGAAAGACTGACAATAAACCGATACCAAAAAACATATGAAAAATAGAACCATCAAAATATAAAACAAAAAAAAAAGAAAAAAAAACTACAGATTAATCGCTGACTACAAGAATTTAAAAAACGTAAAAAATAAAATTAGTTTTAAATCATTTTAGAGAAAAAATAAAAAGTTAAAAATTAAAAAAATTTTCGGTATTATGTATGTTTTAAACAAAAATTGAAAAAAAAATTTAAACTGAGAGAAAAGATAAAAAAAACAAAATAAAAAAAATTCATGAAAAATCGAGATTGCTAACATTGAAAAAAAGTGAAAGGGAAGGAAAAAAAAAGAAAAGAAAAAAAGTAAAAAAAAAAAAAACAGAGTGAAGAAAGGAGAAAAAATATAAGAAGAAAAGAAAAAAAACCATAAAAACGCGACTTGAGTCACCGGGTTAAAAGGAACAACCAACTAACCAACAAGGGCTTCAACACGCGTCACACGCTACAACTTCGACAAGAAGACATCATACACCGGCTACCATTTTTACCCCTGCGCACTTCTTTACAGGGGGAGAGAAAAAGTATCATATTAAAATAGTGGATGCTCAGCACGACCGTCCCAAGTCGGAGGGGGGTATATGCTTTTTTTTCACCTACTACTCTTAGGGGATGAAAAGTCACGTAAAAGATAAGCCTCAGCCGCTTCAGCATACTCAAAGCCAGATGGCTACCACTTTTTACCCTACTACTTTCTTATGGGGGAGAAAAGTTCATATTAAAAGTATGATCAGCTCACGTCTAAGTCGGCTAGCTGCTTCTTTTTACCTACTACTTCTTAGGGGAAAAAGTCACGTGTATAAGTATGCTCCCAGTCTCGGCATCTAACCGGCTACCACTTTTACTACTACTTCTTAGGGTCGAGGAAAAGTCATAATTAAAATGTCATGCTTCAGCTCAACGTCTAAGTCGCTAGTGCGCCTTTTTTTTTTTTAACCTTACAACTTCAAGAGAAGGAGAAAAGTCACTGTTAAAAGGTATGCTCATCTCGGGCATCTTAGCCGGCTACCACTTTTTACTACATATCTTAGGAGGGATGAAAGTCATGTTAAAAAGGTATGCTTCAGCCCTGAGCGGGCTAAAGCTTTTACCTACTACTTCTTAGGTTGAGAAAGTCATATCTAAATGTCATGCTCAGCTCAACGTCTAAGTCGGCTAGTGCTTTTTTTATCCTACTACTTATCTTAGGGGGAGAAAAGATTCACGTTAAAGTCCATGCTCAGCTCGCATTCTAACCGAGCTACCACTTTTACTACTTACTTCTTAGAGGGAGAAAAGTCATGTTAAAAGGTATGCGCAGCTCCTGAGCCGGCTAATGCCTTTTTACCTACTACTTCTTAGGGGTGAAGAAAATCATCATTAAAATGTATGCTCAGCACACGTTCTAGTCGTGCTAGTGCTTTTTTTTCTTACCTACTACTTCTTAGGGGGAGAAAAGTCACGTTAAATGGTATGCTCAGCTCGACGCTCTGAGAGTGCTAAAGCTTTTTAAACTACTTCTTTAGGGGATGAAAAGTCACGTTAAAAGGTATGCTCAGCTCGAAGTCTAAGTCGGGAGTGCTTTTTTTACCCTACTACTTCTTAGGGGAGAAAATCATATTAAAATGTATGCTCAGCTCAACGTCTAAGTCGCTAGTGCTTTTTTTTACCTACTATCTTCTTAGGGGAGAAAAGTCACTTAAAAGGTTATGCTCAGCTCGACGTCTAAGTCGCTAGTGCTTTTTTTTAACCTACTTCTTCTTAGGGGAGAAAAGTCAACGTTAAAGGTAGGCTCAGCTCACGTCTAAGTCGGACTAGTGCCTTTTTGTACCTTACTACTTTTTAGGGGAGAAAAGTCACGTTAAAAGTCATGCTCAGCTCGACGTCTTAAGTGGGCAGCTGCTTTTTTTACCTACTACTTCTTAGGAGGAGAAGGAAAAAGTCACTATTAAAAGAGATGCGCAGCTCGGCATTCTGAGCCGGCTAACCCACTTTTTAGCCTACTTACTTCTTAGAGGAGAAAAGTCATGTTTAAAGGAATGGCTCAAGCTCAACGTCCTAAGTCGGCTAGTGCTTTTTTTACCTACTACTTCCTTAGGGGGAGAAAAGTCACGTTAAAAGTATGCCTCAGCTCACTCTAAGTCTGCTATGTGTTCTTAGGGGTGAGAAAGTTCCCGTGATAGGATGCTCAGTATGCGCAGCACGCATCTAAGCCGGATACCACTTTTATCCTATACTTCTTAGGGGAGAAAAAGTCATATTAAAAAGCATGGCTCGCACGACGGACTAATCGGCTAGTCTTTTTTTTACCTACTACTCTTAGAGAGAGAAAAGTCATTATTAAAATGTATGCTCAAGCTCGACGTCTAATCTGGCAGTTGCTTTTTTTTACCTACTTACTTCTTAGGCGGGGATGAAAAAGTCACAGTTTAAAATTGGTACTGGCTCAGCCACGTCTAAGTTGGCTTAGTGACTTTTTTTATCCTACTACATTCTTAGGGGCAGAAAAATCATATAAATGTATGCTCAGCCTCAACGGTTAAGTCGGCTAGTGCTTTTTTTACCTACTACTTCTTAGGGAGAGAAAATCACTGTTAAAGTATGCTCAGCTCGACGGTCTAAGTCGGCTAGTGCTTTTTTTAAATACTTACTGTTAGGGAGAGAAAAGTCACGTTAAAAGAAGCTCAGCTCAGGGCATCTAAAGCCGGCTACACGTTTTACCTATATCAACTTCTTAGGGAAGAAAAGTCATTATAAAGGTAATGCCAGGCTCACGTCTTAAGTCGGCTAGTGCTTTTTTTTACCTACTACTTCTTTAGGCGGAGAAAAATCACTGTAAAGGTCATGCCTTCAAGCTCGACGTCTAAGTCGAGCTAGTTGCTTTTATTACCTACTACTTCTTAAGGGGGAAAAAGTCCCGCTTATAAGGTAGCTCAGGTCGGCACTAAGCTGGCACCACTTTTTACCTTACTAATTCTTAGGTGAGAAAAGTCATAGTTAAATGTATTGCTCACCTAACGCTAAGTCGGCTAGTGCTTTTTTTTTACGCCTACTAACTTCTTAGGGGTGAAGAAAAGTCATATTAAAATATATGCCTCAGCTTCAACGTCCAATTCGGCTAGTGCTGTTTTTTACCTGACTTACTTCTTAAGGGGAAAAAAGTCACCGTTAAAACAATGCTCAGCTCGCATCTAAGACGGCTACCACTTTTTTACCTACTACTTCTTAGGGGGGAGAAAAGTCATTATTAAATAGGAATGCTCAAGCTCGCCGCATCTAAGCCGGCTACCACTTTTTACCTACTACTTTCTTAGGGGGAGAAAAGTCATGTTTAAAATGGTATGCTCAGGGCTCCTGAGCCAGGTTAGTGCCTTTTTTAACCTACTAACTTTTAGGGGGAGAAAAGTCATATTAAAATGTATGCTCAGCTCAACGTCTAAGTCGGCTAGTGCTTTTTTTTACTTTCTACTTCTTAGGGGGAGAAAAGTCATATTAAAATGTATGCTCAGCTCAACGTCTAAGTCGGCTAGTGCTTTTATTTACCTACTACTTCTTAGGGGGAGAAAAGTCCCGTTATAAGGTATGCTCAGCTCGGCATCTAAGCCGGCTACCACTTTTTACCTACTACTTCTTAGGGGGAGAAAAGTCATATTAAAATGTATGCTCAGCACGACGTCTAAGTCGGGTAGTGCTTTTTTTTACCTACTACTTCTTAGGGGGAGAAAAGTCATATTAAAATGTATGCTCCAGCTCAACGTCTAAATCGGCTAGTGCATTTTTTTACCTACAACTTCATAGGAGGAGAAAAGTCACGTTAAAAGGTATGCTCATCTCGGCATCTTAGCCGGCTACCACTTTTTACCTACTACTTCTTAGAGGGAGAAAAGTCATGTTAAAAGGTATGCTCAGCTCCTGAGCCGGCTAATGCTTTTTACCTACTACTTCTTAGGTTGAGAAAAGTCATATTAAAATGTATGCTCAGCTCAACGTCTAAGTCGGCTAGTGCTTTTTTTTACCTACTACTTCTTAGGGGAGAAAAGTCACGTTAAAAGGTATGCTCAGCTCGGCATCTAAGCCGGCTACCACTTTTTACCTACTACTTCTTAGAGGGAGAAAAGTCATGTTAAAAGGTATGCTCAGCTCCTGAGCCGGCTAATGCTTTTTACCTACTACTTCTTAGGTTGAGAAAAGTCATATTAAAATGTATGCTCAGCACGACGTCTAAGTCGGCTAGTGCTTTTTTTTTACCTACTACTTCTTAGGGGGAGAAAAGTCACGTTAAATGGTATGCTCAGCTCGACGTCTGAAAGTGCTAAAGCTTTTTAGATACTACTTCTTAGGGGGAGAAAAGTCACGTTAAAAGGTATGCTCAGCTCGAAGTCTAAGTCGGGTAGTGCTTTTTTTTACCTACTACTTCTTAGGGGGAGAAAAGTCATATTAAAATGTATGCTCAGCTCAACGTCTAAGTCGGCTAGTGCTTTTTTTTTACCTACTACTTCTTAGGGGGAGAAAAGTCACGTTAAAAGGAATGCTCAGCTCGGAATCTAAGCCGGCTACCACTTTTTACCTACTACTTCTTAGGGGGAGAAAAGTCATATTAAAATGTATGCTCAGCTCAACGTCTAAGTCGGCTAGTGCTTTTTTTTTACCTACTACTTCTTAGGGGGAGAAAAGTCACGTTAAAAGGTATGCTCAGCTCGACGTCTAAGTCGGCTAGTGCTTTTTTTTACCTACTACCTCTTAGGGGGAGAAAAGTCACGTTAAAAGGTATGCTCAGCTCGACGTCTAAGTCGGCTAGTGCTTTTTGTTACCTACTACTTCTTAGGGGGAGAAAAGTCACGTTAAAAGGTATGCTCAGCTCACGTCTAAGTCGGCTAGTGCTTTTATTTACCTACTACTTCTTAGGGGGAGAAAAGTCCCGTTATAAGGTATGCTCAGCTCGGCATCTAAGCCGGCTACCACTTTTTACCTACTTCTTCTTAGGGGGAGAAAAGTCATATTAAAATGTATGCTCAGCACGACGTCTAAGTCGGGTAGTGCTTTTTTTTTACCTACTACTTCTTAGGGGGAGAAAAGTCATATTAAAATGTATGCTCAGCTCAACGTCTAAGTCGGCTAGTGCTTTTATTTACCTACTACTTCTTAGGGGGAGAAAAGTCCCGTTATAAGGTATGCTCAGCTCGGCATCTAAGCCGGCTACCACTTTTTACCTACTACTTCTTAGGGGGAGAAAAGTGATATTAAAATGTATGCTCAGCACGACGTCTAAGTCGGGTAGTGCTTTTTTTTACCTACTACTTCTTAGGGGGAGAAAAGTCATATTAAAATGTATGCTCAGCTCAACGTCTAAGTCGGCTAGTGCTTTTTTTTACCTACTACTTCTTAGGGGGAGAAAAGTCACGTTAAAAGGTATGCTCAGCTCGACGTCTAAGTCGGCTAGTGCTTTTTTTACCTACTACTTCTTAGGGGGAGAAAAGTCACGTTAAAAGGTATGCTCAGCTCGACGTCTAAGTCGGCTAGTGCTTTTTGTTACCTACTACTTCTTAGGGGGAGAAAAGTCACGTTAAAAGGTATGCTCAGCTCGACGTCTAAGTCGGCTAGTGCTTTTTTTTACCTACTACTTCTTAGGAGGAGAAAAGTCACTTTAAAAGGAATGCTCAGCTCGGCATCTTAGCCGGCTACCACTTTTTACCTACTACTTCTTAGAGGGAGAAAAGTCATGTTAAAAGGTATGCTCAGCTCCTGAGCCAGCTAATGCTTTTTACCTACTACTTCTTAGGGGAAGAAAAGATATATTAAAATGTATGCTCAGCTCAACGTCTAAGTCGGCTAGTGCTTTTTTTACCTACTACTTCTTAGGGGGAGAAAAGTCACGTTAAAAGGTATGCTCAGCTCGACGTCTAAGTCGGCTAGTGTTTTTTTTTACCTACTACTTCTTAGGGGGAGAAAAGTCCCGTTATAAGGTATGCTCAGCACGGCATCTAAGCCGGATACCACTTTTTACCTACTACTTCTTAGGGGGAGAAAAGTCATATTAAAAAGCATGCTCAGCACGACGTCTAAGTCGGCTAGTGCTTTTTTTTACCTACTACTTCTTAGGGGGAGAAAAGTCATATTAAAATGTATGCTCAGCTCGACGTCTAAGTTGGCTAGTGCTTTTTTTTACCTACTACTTCTTAGGGGGAGAAAAGTCACGTTAAAATGTATGCTCAGCTCGACGTCTAAGTTGGCTAGTGCTTTTTTTTACCTACTACTTCTTAGGGGCAGAAAAGTCATATTAAAATGTATGCTCAGCTCAACGTCTAAGTCGGCTAGTGCTTTTTTTTACCTACTACTTCTTAGGGGGAGAAAAGTCACGTTAAAAGGTATGCTCAGCTCGACGTCTAAGTCGGCTAGTGCTTTTTTTTAAATACTACTTCTTAGGGGGAGAAAAGTCACGTTAAAAGGTATGCTCAGCTCGACGTCTAAGTCGGCTAGTGCTTTTTTTTACCTACTACTTCTTAGGAGGAGAAAAGTCACTTTAAAAGGAATGCTCAGCTCGGCATCTTAGCCGGCTACCACTTTTTACCTACTACTTCTTAGAGGGAGAAAAGTCATATTAAAATGTATGCTCAGCTCGACGTCTAAGTCGGCTAGTGCTTTTTTTTACCTACTACTTCTTAGGGGGAGAAAAGTCATATTAAAATGTATGCTCAGCTCGGTGTCTAAGTCGGCTAGTGCTTTTTATTACCTACTACTTCTTAGGGGGAGAAAAGTCACGTTAAAAGGTATGCTCAGCTCGTCATCTGAGATGGCTAGTGCTTTTTACCTACTACTTCTTAGGTTGAGAAAAGTCATATTAAAATGTATGCTCAGCACAACGTCTAAGTCGGCTAGTGCTTTTTTTTTACCTACTACTTCTTAGGGGGAGAAAAGTCACGTTAAAAGGTATGCTCAGCTCGACGTCTAAGTCGGCTAGTGCTTTTTTTTTACCTACTACTTCTTAGGGGGAGAAAAGTCATATTAAAATGTATGCTCAGCTCGGCATCTAAGCCGGCTACCACTTTTTACCTACTACTTCTTAGGGAGAGAAAAGTCATATTAAAATGTATGCTCAGCACGACGTCTAAGTCGGGTAGTGCTTTTTTTACCTACTACTTCTTAGGGGGAGAAAAGTCATATTAAAATGTATGCTCAGCTCAACGTCTAAGTCGGCTAGTGCTTTTTTTTTACCTACTACTTCTTAGGGGGAGAAAAGTCATATTAAAATGTATGCTCAGCTCAACGTCTAATTCGGCTAGTGCTTTTTTTAAATACTACTTCTTAGGGGGAGAAAAGTCACGTTAAAAGGTATGCTCAGCTCGACGTCTAAGTCGGCTAGTGCTTTTTTTTACCTACTACTTCTTAGGAGGAGAAAAGTCACTTTAAAAGGAATGCTCAGCTCGGCATCTAAGACGGCTACCACTTTTTACCTACTACTTCTTAGGGGGAGAAAAGTCATATTAAAATGTATGCTCAGCACGACGTCTAAGTCGGGTAGTGCTTTTTTTTACCTACTACTTCTTAGAGGGAGAAAAGTCATATTAAAATGTATGCTCAGCTCGACGTCTAAGTCGGCTAGTGCTTTTTTTTACCTACTACTTCTTAGGGGGAGAAAAGTCATATTAAAATGTATGCTCAGCTCGGTGTCTAAGTCGGCTAGTGCTTTTTATTACCTACTACTTCTTAGGGGGAGAAAAGTCACGTTAAAAGGTATGCTCAGCTCGTCATCTGAGATGGCTAGTGCTTTTTACCTACTACTTCTTAGGGGGAGAAAAGTCACGTTAAAAGGTATACTCAGCTCGGCGGGTGAGCCTGCTAGCGCTTTTTACATACTAATTTATAGGGGGGAAAAAGTCACGTTAAAAGGTATGCTCAGCTCGGCGTCTGAGCCTGCTAGCGCTTTTTACCTACTACTCTTAGGGAGAGAAAAGTCACGTTTAAAGGTATGCTCAGCTTGGCATTTGAGCCGGCTATCGCTTTTTACCTACTACTTCTTAGGAGGAGAAAAGTCACTTTAAAAGGAATGCTCAGCTCGGCATCTTAGCCGGCTACCACTTTTTACCTACTACTTCTTAGAGGGAGAAAAGTCATGTTAAAAGGTATGCTCAGCTCCTGAGCCAGCTAATGCTTTTTACCTACTACTTCTTAGGGGGAGAAAAGTCATATTAAAATGTATGCTCAGCTCGGTGTCTACTACTCCTTAGGGGGAGAAAAGTCACGTTAAAAGGTATGCTCAGCTCCTGAGCCGGCTAAAGCTTTTTACCTATTACTTCTTAGGGGGAGAACAGTCACTGCAAAAGGTATGCTCAGCTCCTGAGCCGGCTAATGCTTTTTATCTACTACTCCTTAGTGAGAGAAAAGTCACAATAAAAGGTATGCTCAGCTCCTGAAGCTGGCTAATGCTTTTTACCTACTACTTCTTAGGGGGAGAAAAGTCACGTTAAAAGGAATGCTCAGCTCAGTATCTAAGCCGGCTACCACTTTTTACCTACTACTTCTTAGGGGGAGAAAAGTCATATTAAAATGTATGCTCAGCTCAACGTCTAAGTCGGCTAGTGCTTTTTTTTACCTACTACTTCTTAGGGGGAGAAAAGTCACGTTAAAAGGTATGCTCAGCTCGGCATCTAAGCCGGCTACCACTTTTTACCTACTACTTCTTAGAGGGAGAAAAGTCATGTTAAAAGGTATGCTCAGCTCCTGAGCCGGCTAATGCTTTTTACCTACTACTTCTTAGGTGGAGAAAAGTCATATTAAAATGTATGCTCAGCTCAACGTCTAAGTCGGCTAGTGCTTTTTTTTACCTACTACTTCTTAGGGGGAGAAAAGTCACGTTAAAAGGTATGCTCAGCTCGACGTCTAAGTCGGCTAGTGCTTTTTTTTACCTACTACTTCTTAGGGGGAGAAAAGTCACGTTAAATGGTATGCTCAGCTCGACGTCTAAGTCGGCTAGTGCTTTTTTTTTACCTACTACTTCTTAGGGGGAGAAAAGTCAAGTTAAATGGTATGCTCAGCTCGACGTCTGAGACGGCTACCACTTTTTACCTACTACTTCTTAGGGGGAGAAAAGTCATATTAAATGGTATGCTCAGCTCGGCATCTAAGACGGCTACCACTTTTTACCTACTACTTCTTAGGGGGAGAAAAGTCATATTAAAATGTATGCTCAGCACGACGTCTAAGTCGGGTAGTGCTTTTTTTACCTACTACTTCTTAGGGGGAGAAAAGTCATATTAAAATGTATGCTCAGCACGACGTCTAAGTCGGGTAGTGCTTTTTTTTACCTACTACTTCTTAGGGGGAGAAAAGTCACGTTAAAAGGTATGCTCAGCTCGGCATCTAAGCCGGCTACCACTTTTTACCTACTACTTCTTAGGGGGAGAAAAGTCATATTAAATTGTATGCTCAGCACGACGTCAAAGTCGGGTAGTGCTTTTTTTCACCTACTACTTCTTAGGGGGAGAAAAGTCACGTTAAAAGGAATGCTCAGCTCAGCATCTAAGCCGGCTACCACTTTTTACCTACTACTTCTTAGGGGGAGAAAAGTCATATTAAATTGTATGCTCAGCACGACGTCAAAGTCGGGTAGTGCTTTTTTTCACCTACTACTTCTTAGGGGGAGAAAAGTCATGTTAAAAGGTATGCTCAGCTCCTGAGCCGGCTAATGCTTTTTACCTACTACTTCTTAGGTTGAGAAAAGTCATATTAAAATGTATGCTCAGCACGACGTCTAAGTCGGCTAGTGCTTTTTTTTTACCTACTACTTCTTAGAGGGAGAAAAGTCACGTAAAAAGGTATGCTCAGCTCGACGTCTAAGTCGGCTAGTGCTTTTTTTTACCTACTACTTCTTAGGGGGAGAAAAGTCACGTTAAAAGGTATGCTCAGCTCGACGTCTAAGTCGGCTAGTGCTTTTTTTTACCTACTACTTCTTAGGAGGAGAAAAGTCACGTTAAAAAGGTATGCTCAGCTCGACGTCTAAGTTGGCTACCACTTTTTACCTACTACTTCTTAGAGGGAGAAAAGTCATGTTAAAAGGTATGCTCAGCTCAACGTCTAAGTCGGCTAGTGCTTTTTTTTACCTACTACTTCTTAGGGGGAGAAAAGTCCCGTTATAAGGTATGCTCAGCTCGGCATCTAAGCCGGCTACCACTTTTTACCTACTACTTCTTAGGGGGAGAAAAGTCATATTAAAATGTATGCTCAGCACGACGTCTAAGTCGGGTAGTGCTATTTTTTACCTACTACTCCTTAGGGGGAGAAAAGTCACGTTATAAGGTATGCTCAGCTCAACGTCTAAGTCGGCTAGTGCTTTTTTTTACCTACTACTTCTTAGGGGGAGAAAAGTCACGTTAAAAGGAAGGCTCAGCTCGGCATCTAAGCCGGCTACCACTTTTTACCTGCTACTTCTTAGGGGGAGAAAAGTCATATTAAAATGTATGCTCAGCACGACGTCAAAGTCGGGTAGTGCTTTTTTTCACCTACTACTTCTTAGGGGGAGAAAAGTCACGTTAAAAGGAATGCTCAGCTCAGCATCTAAGCCGGCTACCACTTTTTACCTACTACTTCTTAGGGGGAGAAAAGTCATATTAAAAGGTATGATCAGCTCGACGTCTAAGTCGGCTAGTGCTTTTTTTTACCTACTACTTCTTAGGGGGAGAAAAGTCACGTTATAAGGTATGCTCAGCTCGGCATCTAAGCCGGCTACCACTTTTTACCTACTACTTCTTAGGGGGAGAAAAGTCATATTAAAATGTATGCTCAGCTCAACGTCTAAGTCGGCTAGTGCTTTTTTTTACCTACAACTTCATAGGAGGAGAAAAGTCACGTTAAAAGGTATGCTCATCTCGGCATCTTAGCCGGCTACCACTTTTTACCTACTACTTCTTAGAGGGAGAAAAGTCATGTTAAAAGGTATGCTCAGCTCCTGAGCCGGCTAATGCTTTTTACCTACTACTTCTTAGGTTGAGAAAAGTCATATTAAAATGTATGCTCAGCTCAACGTCTAAGTCGGCTAGTGCTTTTTTTTACCTACTACTTCTTAGGGGGAGAAAAGTCACGTTAAAAGGTATGCTCAGCTCGGCATCTAAGCCGGCTACCACTTTTTACCTACTACTTCTTAGAGGGAGAAAAGTCATGTTAAAAGGTATGCTCAGCTCCTGAGCCGGCTAATGCTTTTTACCTACTACTTCTTAGGTTGAGAAAAGTCATATTAAAATGTATGCTCAGCACGACGTCTAAGTCGGCTAGTGCTTTTTTTTACCTACTACTTCTTAGGGGGAGAAAAGTCACGTTAAATGGTATGCTCAGCTCGACGTCTGAGAGTGCTAAAGCTTTTTAGATACTACTTCTTAGGGGGAGAAAAGTCACGTTAAAAGGTATGCTCAGCTCGAAGTCTAAGTCGGGTAGTGCTTTTTTTTACCTACTACTTCTTAGGGGGAGAAAAGTCATATTAAAATGTATGCTCAGCTCAACGTCTAAGTCGGCTAGTGCTTTTTTTTTACCTACTACTTCTTAGGGGGAGAAAAGTCACGTTAAAAGGTATGCTCAGCTCGACGTCTAAGTCGGCTAGTGCTTTTTTTTACCTACTACTTCTTAGGGGGAGAAAAGTCACGTTAAAAGGTATGCTCAGCTCGACGTCTAAGTCGGCTAGTGCTTTTTTTTACCTACTACTTCTTAGGGGGAGAAAAGTCACGTTAAAAGGTATGCTCAGCTCGACGTCTAAGTCGGCTAGTGCTTTTTTTTACCTACTACTTCTTAGGAGGAGAAAAGTCACTTTAAAAGGAATGCTCAGCTCGGCATCTTAGCCGGCTACCACTTTTTACCTACTACTTCTTAGAGGGAGAAAAGTCATGTTAAAAGGAATGCTCAGCTCAACGTCTAAGTCGGCTAGTGCTTTTTTTACCTACTACTTCTTAGGGGGAGAAAAGTCACGTTAAAAGGTATGCTCAGCTCGACGTCTAAGTCGGCTAGTGTTCTTAGGGGGAGAAAAGTCCCGTTATAAGGTATGCTCAGGTATGCTCAGCACGGCATCTAAGCCGGATACCACTTTTTACCTACTACTTCTTAGGGGGAGAAAAGTCATATTAAAAAGCATGCTCAGCACGACGTCTAAGTCGGCTAGTGCTTTTTTTTACCTACTACTTCTTAGGGGGAGAAAAGTCATATTAAAATGTATGCTCAGCTCGACGTCTAAGTTGGCTAGTGCTTTTTTTTACCTACTACTTCTTAGGGGGAGAAAAGTCACGTTAAAATGTATGCTCAGCTCGACGTCTAAGTTGGCTAGTGCTTTTTTTTACCTACTACTTCTTAGGGGCAGAAAAGTCATATTAAAATGTATGCTCAGCTCAACGTCTAAGTCGGCTAGTGCTTTTTTTTACCTACTACTTCTTAGGGGGAGAAAAGTCACGTTAAAAGGTATGCTCAGCTCGACGTCTAAGTCGGCTAGTGCTTTTTTTTAAATACTACTTCTTAGGGGGAGAAAAGTCACGTTAAAAGGTATGCTCAGCTCGACGTCTAAGTCGGCTAGTGCTTTTTTTTACCTACTACTTCTTAGGAGGAGAAAAGTCACTTTAAAAGGAATGCTCAGCTCGGCATCTTAGCCGGCTACCACTTTTTACCTACTACTTCTTAGAGGGAGAAAAGTCATATTAAAATGTATGCTCAGCTCGGTGTCTAAGTCGGCTAGTGCTTTTTATTACCTACTACTTCTTAGGGGGAGAAAAGTCACGTTAAAAGGTATGCTCAGCTCGTCATCTGAGATGGCTAGTGCTTTTTACCTACTACTTCTTAGGTTGAGAAAAGTCATATTAAAATGTATGCTCAGCACGACGTCTAAGTCGGCTAGTGCTTTTTTTTTACCTACTACTTCTTAGGGGGAGAAAAGTCACGTTAAAAGGTATGCTCAGCTCGACGTCTAAGTCGGCTAGTGCTTTTTTTTTACCTACTACTTCTTAGGGGGAGAAAAGTCATATTAAAATGTATGCTCAGCTCGGCATCTAAGCCGGCTACCACTTTTTACCTACTACTTCTTAGGGAGAGAAAAGTCATATTAAAATGTATGCTCAGCACGACGTCTAACTCGGGTAGTGCTTTTTTTACCTACTACTTCTTAGGGGGAGAAAAGTCATATTAAAATGTATGCTCAGCTCAACGTCTAAGTCGGCTAGTGCTTTTTTTTTACCTACTACTTCTTAGGGGGAGAAAAGTCATATTAAAATGTATGCTCAGCTCAACGTCTAATTCGGCTAGTGCTTTTTTTTAAATACTACTGCTTAGGGGGAGAAAAGTCACGTTAAAAGGTATGCTCAGCTCGACGTCTAAGTCGGCTAGTGCTTTTTTTTACCTACTACTTCTTAGGAGGAGAAAAGTCACTTTAAAAGGAATGCTCAGCTCGGCATCTAAGACGGCTACCACTTTTTACCTACTACTTCTTAGGGGAGAAAAGTCATATTAAAATGTATGCTCAGCACGACGTCTAAGTCGGCTAGTGCTTTTTTTTACCTACTACTTCTTAGGGGGAGAAAAGTCATATTAAAATGTATGCTCAGCTCGGTGTCTAAGTCGGCTAGTGCTTTTTATTACCTACTACTTCTTAGGGGGAGAAAAGTCACGTTAAAAGGTATGCTCAGCTCGTCATCTGAGATGGCTAGTGCTTTTTACCTACTACTTCTTAGGGGGAGAAAAGTCACGTTAAAAGGTATGCTCAGCTCGACGTCTAAGTCGGCTAGTGCTTTTTTTTTACCTACTACTTCTTAGGGGGAGAAAAGTCATATTAAAATGTATGCTCAGCTCGGCATCTAAGCCGGCTACCACTTTTTACCTGCTACTTCTTAGGGGGAGAAAAGTCATATTAAAATGTATGCTCAGCACGACGTCAAAGTCAGGTAGTGCTTTTTTTCACCTACTACTTCTTAGGGGGAGAAAAGTCACGTTAAAAGGAATGCTCAGCTCAGCATCTAAGCCGGCTACCACTTTTTACCTACTACTTCTTAGAGGGAGAAAAGTCATGTTAAAAGGTATGCTCAGCTCCTGAGCCGGCTAATGCTATTTACCTACTACTTCTTAGGTGGAGAAAAGTCATATTAAAATGTATGCTCAGCACGACGTCTAAGTCGGCTAGTGCTTTTTTTTTACCTACTACTTCTTAGGGGGAGAAAAGTCACGTTAAATGGTATGCTCAGCTCGACGTCTAAGTCGGCTAGTGCTTTTTTTTTACCTACTACTTCTTAGGGGGAGAAAAGTCAAGTTAAATGGTATGCTCAGCTCGACGTCTGAGACGGCTACCACTTTTTACCTACTACTTCTTAGGGGGAGAAAAGTCATATTAAATGGTATGCTCAGCTCGGCATCTAAGACGGCTACCACTTTTTACCTACTACTTCTTAGGGGGAGAAAAGTCATATTAAAATGTATGCTCAGCACGACGTCTAAGTCGGGTAGTGCTTTTTTTTACCTACTACTTCTTAGGGGGAGAAAAGTCATATTAAAATGTATGCTCAGCACGACGTCTAAGTCGGGTAGTGCTTTTTTTTACCTACTACTTCTTAGGGGGAGAAAAGTCACGTTAAAAGGTATGCTCAGCTCGGCATCTAAGCCGGCTACCACTTTTTACCTACTACTTCTTAGGGGGAGAAAAGTCATATTAAATTGTATGCTCAGCACGACGTCAAAGTCGGGTAGTGCTTTTTTTCACCTACTACTTCTTAGGGGGAGAAAAGTCACGTTAGAAGGAATGCTCAGCTCAGCATCTAAGCCGGCTACCACTTTTTACCTACTACTTCTTAGGGGGAGAAAAGTCATATTAAATTGTATGCTCAGCACGACGTCAAAGTCGGGTAGTGCTTTTTTTCACCTACTACTTCTTAGGGGGAGAAAAGTCATGTTAAAAGGTATGCTCAGCTCCTGAGCCGGCTAATGCTTTTTACCTACTACTTCTTAGGTTGAGAAAAGTCATATTAAAATGTATGCTCAGCACGACGTCTAAGTCGGCTAGTGCTTTTTTTTTACCTACTACTTCTTAGGGGGAGAAAAGTCACGTAAAAAGGTATGCTCAGCTCGACGTCTAAGTCGGCTAGTGCTTTTTTTTACCTACTACTTCTTAGGGGGAGAAAAGTCACGTTAAAAGGTATGCTCAGCTCGACGTCTAAGTCGGCTAGTGCTTTTTTTTACCTACTACTTCTTAGGAGGAGAAAAGTCACGTTAAAAAGGTATGCTCAGCTCGACGTCTAAGTTGGCTACCACTTTTTACCTACTACTTCTTAGAGGGAGAAAAGTCATGTTAAAAGGTATGCTTAGCTCCTGAGCCTGCTAATGCTTTTTACCTACTACTTCTTAGGGGGAGAAAAGTCATATTAAAATGTATGCTCAACTCAACGTCTAAGTCGGCTAGTGCTTTTTTTTACCTACTACTTCTTAGGGGGAGAAAAGTCATGTTAAAAGGTATGCTCAGCTCCGGCAGCTAAGCCGGCTACCACTTTTTACCTACTACTTCTTAGAGGGAGAAAAGTCATGTTAAAAGGTATGCTCAGCTCCTGAGCCGGCTAATGCTTTTTACCTACTACTTCTTAGGTTGAGAAAAGTCATATTAAAATGTATGCTCAGCACGACGTCTAAGTCGGCTAGTGCTTTTTTTTTACCTACTACTTCTTAGGGAGAGAAAAGTCACGTTTAAAGGTATGCTCAGCACGTCGTCTGAGATGGCTAATGCTTTTTACCTACTACTACTTAGGGGGAGAAAATTCACGTTAAAAGTTCTGCTCAGCTCGGCGTCTAAGTCGGCTAGTGCTTTTTTTTACCTACTACTTCTTAGGGGGAGAAAAGTCACGTTAAAAGGTATGCTCAGCTCGACGTCTAAGTCGGCTAGTGCTTTTTTTTACCTACTACTTCTTAGGGGGAGAAAAAGTCACGTTAAAAGGAATGCTCAGCTCGGAATCTAAGCCGGCTACCACTTTTTACCTACTACTTCTTAGGGGGAGAAAAGTCATATTAAAATGTATGCTCAGCTCAACGTCTAAGTCGGCTAGTGCTTTTTTTTTACCTACTACTTCTTAGGGTGAGAAAAGTCATATTAAAATGTATGCTCAGCTCAACGTCTAATTCGGCTAGTGCTTTTTTTTACCTACTACTTCTTAGGGGGAGAAAAGTCACGTTAAAAGGAATGCTCAGCTCGGCATCTAAGACGGCTACCACTTTTTACCTACTACTTCTTAGGGGGAGAAAAGTCATATTAAAATGTATGCTCAGCACGACGTCTAAGTCGGGTAGTGCTTTTTTTTACCTACTACTTCTTAGGGGGAGAAAAGTCATATTAAAATGTATGCTCAGCACGACGTCTAAGTCGGGTAGTGCTTTTTCTTACCTACTACTTCTTAGGGGGAGAAAAGTCACGTTAAAAGGAATGTTCAGCTCGGCATCTAAGCCGGCTACCCCTTTTTACCTACTACTTCTTAGGGGGAGAAAAGTCATATTAAAATGTATGCTCAGCACGACGTCAAAGTCGGGTAGTGCTTTTTTTCACCTACTACTTCTTAGGGGGAAAAAGTCACGTTAAAAGGAATGCTCAGCTCAGCATCTAAGCCGGCTACCACTTTTTACCTACTACTTCTTAGGGGGAGAAAAGTCATATTAAAAGGTATGATCAGCTCGACGTCTAAGTCGGCTAGTGCTTTTTTTTTACCTACTACTTCTTAGGGGGAGAAAAGTCACGTTATAAGGTATGCTCAGCTCGGCATCTAAGCCGGCTACCACTTTTTACCTACTACTTCTTAGAGGGAGAAAAGTCATGTTAAAAGGTATGCTCAGCTCAACGTCTAAGTCGGCTAGTGCTTTTTTTTACCTACTACTTCTTAGGGGGAGAAAAGTCACGTTAAATGGTATGCTCAGCTCGACGTCTGAGAGTGCTAAAGCTTTTTACCTACTACTTCTTAGGGGGAGAAAAGTCACGTTAAAAGGTATGCTCAGCTCGACGTCTAAGTCGGCTAGTGCTTTTTTTACCTACTACTTCTTAGGGGGAGAAATGTCATGTTAAAAGGTATGCTCAGCTCGACGTCTAAGTCGGCTACCACTTTTTACCTACTACTTCTTAGAGGGAGAAAAGTCATGTTAAAAGGTATGCTTAGCTCCTTGAGCCGGCTAATGCTTTTTACCTACTACTTCTTAGGGGGAGAAAAGTCATATTAAAATGTATGCTCATCTCAACGTCTAAGTCGGCTAGTGCTTTTTTTTACCTACTACTTCTTAGGGGGAGAAATGTCATGTTAAAAGGTATGCTCAGCTCGCTCAGCTCAGCATCTAAGCCGGCTACCACTTTTTACCTACTACTTTTTAGGGGGAGAAAAGTCAAATTAAAAGGTATGATCAGCTCGACGTCTAAGTCGGCTAGTGTTTTTTTTTACCTACTACTTCTTAGGGGGAGAATAGTCATATTAAAATGTATGCTCAGCTCAACGTCTAAGTCGGCTAGTGCTTTTTTTTACCTACTACTTCTTAGGGGGAGAAAAGTCACGTTAAAAGGTATGCTCAGCTCGACGTCTTAGTCGGCTAGTGCTTTTTTTTACCTACTACTTCTTTGGGGGAGAAAAGTCACGTTAATAGGTATGCTCAGCTCGACGTCTAAGTCGGCTAGTGCTTTTTTTTACCTACTACTTCTTAGGGGGAGAAAAGTCACATTAAAAGGTATGCTCAGCTCGACGTCTGAGAGGGCTAAAGCTTTTTACCTACTACTTCTTCTACTACGTTAAAAGGTATGCTCAGCTCGGCATCTGAGCCGGCTACCACTTTTTACCTACTACTTCTTAGGGAGAGAAAAATCACGTTTAAAGGTATGCTCAGCTCGTTGTCTGAGATGGCTAACGCTTTTTAGCTACTACTACTTAGGGGGAGAAAAGTCACGTTAAAAGTTATGCTCAGCTCGGCGGCTGAGCCGGCTGGCGCTCTTTACCTACTACTTCTTAGGGAGAGAAAAGTCATGTTAAAAGGTATGCCCAGCTTGGCGTCTGAGTCGGCTAGCACTTTTTACCTACTACTTCTTAAGAGAGAAGACCCGCGGGTCGGGTCGACCCTCGGAGAAAATGTGCCAGTCACGTGTGGTTGCGGGTCGAGCTGTTCCTGCTCTACAGCCGCGACCTAGTACTGCTGGCTTCCGGCACCGGAATTTATAGACTTCCTCCTGCCCGCGGGCGGGCGCGGGTCTATAAATAAAGGGGAGCAGCGGGCCGGGTCGGATGGGGAAGGGAGCGGGTGGGTTAGGGTCGAGAAATTCTCGACCCGCACATCACTAGTATGTACATGCAATAAGGCTAGTGCAACATAAAAAGAGTGCACTGGCAATTTTTCTCTTTTCTTTGTGTACAAATATTTGCTTTTATCATTCATAGCAGCTGGTCAACTCCAGAATGTGGGTTAGACTGAGGGTGTTTTTTAGCAGCTAGTCAATGCCACAGCAAGGGTTAGACCGAGCACTGGAAATTTTTTCTGTGTTTTGTGTACAAATCGTAGCCAAATATTGCCTATAGCTGTCATTTCCAGCACTTTAGAAACAGGAGAATTATTTATAGATGTATGTTAGAGAGGTTGAGCTGGGGCTAACAGAGTCTCGCTTGCACTTTTTTTCACTGATAGGGACCCCATGATGAGTGATATCAGGATTACTGCAAACAAGTTGCTAATTTTCTAGCTGGAGGGACTTAATATTTAGAAAATTGCACTTCCAAATGTAGAAAAATGCTAATAGAATATGTGTAGGGAAGTAGAAGGTAAAATTCTGTCACAGGGGTTTCAGCGTTTGTTTTGCATGAGTGGGCTCGGCTTAAAAACATCCTGTTTTCGTTAACTGCACTCCTAGAGACTAAAGGGTAAGTGTGCAAGAGATCATTACTACTCAGCTCACCCCCATTGGTTGCTGGAGGGGGCAGACTCATTTCCATTTTAAATACGACTACTACAGGGCTATAGAATCGCTCACAAAAATGTAAACAGTGATGTAGGACTAAACACGTAGCAGCATGAGGGGCCTTGGCGTGAAGCACCCGTGAGACTTTAAACGTACATTCTTGCCCAAAGTGTGGTTATTAAGACAATCCCTGCATCTGTTTATGTAAGTTAATTAGTTTTAAAGGTGAACATTACACTCGGGGATTAGTTTTCTATTTGTATTTCACGTTTGTGTAACAAAATTATTGATGCTTTTTTGACAATTTCTTGGACAAAAAACAACAAACACACAATACACTAACTAGATTAGCAGGTGGAACCGGTAGGTAAGTGACTGCTATGTCTATTGCTGCTAAAAGAAGTGGTCACAACTCTAGATAGTCTTACATTATTTTATTTACTAATTTTTTTGCTTTTTCTCTTCTGAATCTTTTTGCTTTGAAAATAGGTTCGCTGAACCTGCTACTATTCGTTAATTTACTAAATACCTACTTCTCTTCAGGACCCTATACTACGCTGAATATTCACCAGTCTTTTATTCAAGATCAGTTATAGTTTGTCAGGACGTAGTTTGAACCACTAGCAAACACAGATTGCGTCTGAAATTTGCAAAAATGGAGAGCTGCATTGAAGGCTGAAAGGTAGAGCTAAGAAGAAATGAAAAAAATGAAAAAATGAAGCACCAAAGAAATTGTCCGTCGAGGACATCGAACGCTCTACCGCTCCGTAATGGACTAAAAACGTTAACAGCTCAAAGGTAAGGTGACATGGCTATCCGGAATCCCGGTATAAGTATCCCCATAGTAATAGTATAGGCAGGCACTAAGTATGTGCGCGTAGAGAGCAGTAAGACATTCATAAAGCGAACCAATAGGAAATGCCTTGTATTCTGAATTGGCGTAACTAGTAAATTCTATCTGCTTATATATGAGTTACTATGGGATGTTTCCCTGGGAGAGAAACAGTGTGCTTTATTTCTAGTGATTGGACTGATATTTCGGGATGCGTTTCGAGCTTAAGTTGAAGAAATTCACAGGA
Organism: Xenopus laevis; assembly: GCF_017654675.1. Taxonomy (NCBI): domain Eukaryota; kingdom Metazoa; phylum Chordata; class Amphibia; order Anura; family Pipidae; genus Xenopus; species Xenopus laevis. The sequence goes on from NC_054380.1 coordinate 54,973,124, forward strand.
TGAGGGCAGAATTTTCCGACTGCCAATAATAGGTGAAAATAGTCAAACTAGCAAGGTTGCATCGGACTTCTCGTTTTTCGATGCTGACAGTCCATGTTTTTTTGAGCGCGCGGCGAATTTTCAACTGGCGGCTTTGCGAAATTTGTATGTACTCAAGAGCGGTGCGAATCAGGGGGAATTCACCGAAAGCAATCTTGCGCCCGGTGAAGATAATTCGCGGTACATTACACTTAATTTTAATTAATTGACTGCACAATTGATATGACATGTAATGTATATAAGGCGTATCAAATCATCTTCTCAATCTGATCAATAAATGAGGTGGTTCGCCTATATTAACACTGAATGGAGACAGTGGCATCATGAAAAAAGTGAACCGTTTTTTTATCATTATTAAATATTTCATGATTCAGGATGTCAGTTATGTAGGTCCAATTACCATGCAACAGCACCAACACCAATTCACGCTTCCTCACTCACAACTAACAGACACTCAAATCAGATGCAATAACAAGAAAGAGAGCATATAGATATGCTGGAGGTGAGAGCATTGTAGGCGACAGGCATCCATGTGGTACACATGAACCGCACTTATCGAAAGTCTTTTTTCACTCCACCCCTGCATTACCAACTCGTAGACTAATGCGCATCGATGTCCTACTACATGTATTACTTGATAGCATCATCGGAGCAAATATAGAAAAATATTGTAGGTCTCTAGCTATATCCTGCAATCCACATCTTCAGTAACTGCACTCAAACTGACGCAGCTCAAGATAAGAATGCTAACACTACAAGAGAGTTTGTATCTGGATGACGGCCTTATGCACATCACTGGTCCCATGAACCACTAACGAGTCTGTTTTTATCCGCCCCTAGCTTCAACTCTCTAAACTTAACATAAGACCTCTTCTTTTAACACAGTCCTTTGGGGAGAAGGTTGCAGTGTGGGAACACCAACAATTTCTTTTAGTATTAATACCTAAGTGGTGGTGGTTAAACGGCCGAACATGATGTGCCTTTCACAGATGAGTATTAGTTAGATCTATGCACAAATATCGAAGTCATTTTGTGAGGTTCTCTCTGCTTACCGCTGCACATCCACACTCTTCAGGACTTCCACAGCACAGGTGTTTGTATCTGGAGCAGTGCTTGCCATCAGAAGGGGTACAGGGGGGAGATGTTGTAGGGGGCCCGAGGGTAGGGGGACCGGAATCACGAATGCACTTACTTATAATTAGCGGTCCCCTGCTTTGGTGAGAGCTGACAACTTCAGGAAGGCAGGGGAGGGATCTTCCTGTCGCATGTTTTCCCTTATTGGTCACAATAGAGTTTTTATGTGCCCGGTTCAGCTGCTCAGGGGATTGGATTAAGCTTGTAAGTTTGAACAACTCGCAGCTACAATCCAATGACATGCAAGCTTATTAACCAGGACTTGAAAATTCTGTTGAACCAAATAAGGAAGGAAGATGGCAGCCACCTGTGCTCCTCAATTTGTACGCTACTCTCCTCCTGTAGTTGGCAGCTCACTTAAAGCTAGATTGGCTACGCTAATGTGAAGTAAGATGTTAATGTGGAGGCCCCTAAAAGGTAACCTTCTGTGGTCCTGTCTGTGTGGGGGTCCTGGGCACACAATTTTTTATGTTTTAAAAACTTCTTGGGGCAAGTTTTTTTTACATTGGACATTTAAGGGGGCCTTGGCCACCAATTTTCTTATAGACATGGGGGGCCTGGCCCACCAAGTGTTTCTTAATAAGTGTAATGTGGGGGGGGGTTGGGCCACTCGAATGATTTTTTAACCCAGCTGGGTCCTACCACCAATATTTTTTTAATGGGGGCCTGAACAGCATTAATGAATCTTTTTAATTGGGGGCCCTTGGCCGTCGACAAATGTTTTATTTCAATGGGGGGGCCCTGACAACAAATGTATATTTTAAATGCGGGGGGTCCTCGACCAACCAATGTTTTTTTTTTATTCTGGGGCTGGACACTACGAAGTTTTTCGTTTATGGGGGCCCCCTGACCGCTCGACAAATGTTTTTTTTTAATGCAGGGGGGCCCTGACCACACAGAGTATTTCTTTTTTAATGGGGTCCTGAGCACAAAATCTTTTATTGTATTTTTTATACATCATTGTGGGAACCCTAAGCTCACCTCTGAATGTTTTTTATTGTTTTGATTTTGTTTACTTATTTACTCTAGATAATGGACGGGGGTTGAGTACTTTCTGTGGGTAGGGGAGGGTCGGACCCGAAGGGCGAATGCTCAAAGTAGGAAAAGCTTTTGATATTCGAAACCATCTGGATGATCAGGAATACTTCCGACTAGGTCAAACAACGGTAAGGTATCGCGAAAAATTGAATCTTGTTGAAAAGTCGTTATCGGACAATTTGTTTTTAACTTAGAAAGTTTCCCGGTCAAAACATCTTTGACGCATTGATAACTCTGCCCCACATAATATAGTTACTCATTATTTTCTGTCTTTCCCCAGCTTAATAAGGCTGGTATTAGTCTACATAAGTTTAACTACTCATCGTCATACTGAGAGAGAAGGGAATAATATCATGCACAGCAAGAGGGAGTGAAAACCCACGAACACCTCAGGCTTATGAGCGTGACTGTCAACACAGAGAGTGGGAACGCTACGCTACTTAAAGAGGGCTTATGTAATAAAAGGCACTAAGTTTGCCCAAGAGCAGTAACCTATAGGCAATACATTCAGATATTCGGTATGCATTTTGATGTCACTAACACTTTAAAAAGGCCAGACAATTTAATTGGTTTGCCTATGGGTTTACTCGCTAATCTGGGCAACACTGTAGTGCCTTTCTAATTGATATATATGAGTGGTTTTGTAGCCACTGCCCTGAGCAAAGTTTTGCTATAACCTTAGACTTAAACATGCATTCATGCTAAGTATTTGTTATTTTTTTAAACAAGAGCAATAATTGTTTTTTAATATATCAAAACTTTAACAGTCTTGCAAGTCATTTTTGTCCGCTGTAGCCAGTGTTTTTTATAGGCTCCCTGATTATTTAGTTTTACCTTTTTTTTTAAATAATAATCATTAATTATAAATATAGCATGTAGCGGTGCTATTGGTAATAATTTTGTATATCATTGTATGTGTTAAGCGCTACGTTTGAACTTAAGCAGCTACTTTGTTAGAAACTTACGTTTAATAATCAGAATGAATTAATGTCTGTAGGTCAAAAAACAAACAATTCATATAAAAAATGATGTAGCGAGGTCTCATAAACTTATTAAAGTACACATTTGTTAGTCGTAATCACCCAAGCTCGAAATGGGTTTCACTCAATACCATGACCCAACTTAGTGATGGGCGACCATTGCGCGTTTCGTTTCCGCAGCAAAAGAATTTGCGAAATGGCGAAAATTCACGAAATGGCCCTTTTTTTTTGGAACAGCCATAGCCGGCGCCACATAGGCAGAATGACATACTTAGATTTTAAAAAAAAAAAACATTTTGGCAGGAGTGCCGTTTGCAAATTTATTGTCGCGGTGCGTCTTCGGCAATTCTTATTTAACAGCGGTTGGGCAATGGCACAGAGAGAAGTCGTGCA